>NW_027142885.1:0-121463 GCF_026170545.1 Melanerpes formicivorus
GCAAATTGGATTTGGTGCTAGGTCTTTCCCTTTAGGTTTTACCCCAACAATGTTTTCATTAGTTTCGCTCACTCTCGAAATCAAGCATTTTACAGCAGGTTGGAGCAGCCTGTATCTCAGCACAGGAATAAGGTAGGGAAGAATTCTAAGGCTCATTTTGACTGCCTCCAGAAGTTAGATCAGATGGCAAATTGGATTTGGTGCTAGGTCTTTCCCTTTAGGTTTTACCCCAACAATGTTTTCATTAGTTTCGCTCACTCTCGAAATCAAGCATTTTACAGCAGGTTGGAGCAGCCTGTATCTCAGCACAGGAATAAGGTAGGGAAGAATTCTAAGGCTCATTTTGACTGCCTCCAGAAGTTAGATCAGATGGCAAATTGGATTTGGTGCTAGGTCTTTCCCTTTAGGTTTTACCCCAACAATGTTTTCATTAGTTTCGCTCACTCTCGAAATCAAGCATTTTACAGCAGGTTGGAGCAGCCTGTATCTCAGCACAGGAATAAGGTAGGGAAGAATTCTAAGGCTCATTTTGACTGCCTCCAGAAGTTAGATCAGATGGCAAATTGGATTTGGTGCTAGGTCTTTCCCTTTAGGTTTTACCCCAACAATGTTTTCATTAGTTTCGCTCACTCTCGAAATCAAGCATTTTACAGCAGGTTGGAGCAGCCTGTATCTCAGCACAGGAATAAGGTAGGGAAGAATTCTAAGGCTCATTTTGACTGCCTCCAGAAGTTAGATCAGATGGCAAATTGGATTTGGTGCTAGGTCTTTCCCTTTAGGTTTTACCCCAACAATGTTTTCATTAGTTTCGCTCACTCTCGAAATCAAGCATTTTACAGCAGGTTGGAGCAGCCTGTATCTCAGCACAGGAATAAGGTAGGGAAGAATTCTAAGGCTCATTTTGACTGCCTCCAGAAGTTAGATCAGATGGCAAATTGGATTTGGTGCTAGGTCTTTCCCTTTAGGTTTTACCCCAACAATGTTTTCATTAGTTTCGCTCACTCTCGAAATCAAGCATTTTACAGCAGGTTGGAGCAGCCTAGTATCTCAGCACAGGAATAAGGTAGGGAAGAATTCTAAGGCTCATTTTGACTGCCTCCAGAAGTTAGATCAGATGGCAAATTGGATTTGGTGCTAGGTCTTTCCCTTTAGGTTTTACCCCAACAATGTTTTCATTAGTTTCGCTCACTCTCGAAATCAAGCATTTTACAGCAGGTTGGAGCAGCCTGTATCTCAGCACAGGAATAAGGTAGGGAAGAATTCTAAGGCTCATTTTGACTGCCTCCAGAAGTTAGATCAGATGGCAAATTGGATTTGGTGCTAGGTCTTTCCCTTTAGGTTTTACCCCAACAATGTTTTCATTAGTTTCGCTCACTCTCGAAATCAAGCATTTTACAGCAGGTTGGAGCAGCCTGTATCTCAGCACAGGAATAAGGTAGGGAAGAATTCTAAGGCTCATTTTGACTGCCTCCAGAAGTTAGATCAGATGGCAAATTGGATTTGGTGCTAGGTCTTTCCCTTTAGGTTTTACCCCAACAATGTTTTCATTAGTTTCGCTCACTCTCGAAATCAAGCATTTTACAGCAGGTTGGAGCAGCCTGTATCTCAGCACAGGAATAAGGTAGGGAAGAATTCTAAGGCTCATTTTGACTGCCTCCAGAAGTTAGATCAGATGGCAAATTGGATTTGGTGCTAGGTCTTTCCCTTTAGGTTTTACCCCAACAATGTTTTCATTAGTTTCGCTCACTCTCGAAATCAAGCATTTTACAGCAGGTTGGAGCAGCCTGTATCTCAGCACAGGAATAAGGTAGGGAAGAATTCTAAGGCTCATTTTGACTGCCTCCAGAAGTTAGATCAGATGGCAAATTGGATTTGGTGCTAGGTCTTTCCCTTTAGGTTTTACCCCAACAATGTTTTCATTAGTTTCGCTCACTCTCGAAATCAAGCATTTTACAGCAGGTTGGAGCAGCCTGTATCTCAGCACAGGAATAAGGTAGGGAAGAATTCTAAGGCTCATTTTGACTGCCTCCAGAAGTTAGATCAGATGGCAAATTGGATTTGGTGCTAGGTCTTTCCCTTTAGGTTTTACCCCAACAATGTTTTCATTAGTTTCGCTCACTCTCGAAATCAAGCATTTTACAGCAGGTTGGAGCAGCCTGTATCTCAGCACAGGAATAAGGTAGGGAAGAATTCTAAGGCTCATTTTGACTGCCTCCAGAAGTTAGATCAGATGGCAAATTGGATTTGGTGCTAGGTCTTTCCCTTTAGGTTTTACCCCAACAATGTTTTCATTAGTTTCGCTCACTCTCGAAATCAAGCATTTTACAGCAGGTTGGAGCAGCCTGTATCTCAGCACAGGAATAAGGTAGGGAAGAATTCTAAGGCTCATTTTGACTGCCTCCAGAAGTTAGATCAGATGGCAAATTGGATTTGGTGCTAGGTCTTTCCCTTTAGGTTTTACCCCAACAATGTTTTCATTAGTTTCGCTCACTCTCGAAATCAAGCATTTTACAGCAGGTTGGAGCAGCCTGTATCTCAGCACAGGAATAAGGTAGGGAAGAATTCTAAGGCTCATTTTGACTGCCTCCAGAAGTTAGATCAGATGGCAAATTGGATTTGGTGCTAGGTCTTTCCCTTTAGGTTTTACCCCAACAATGTTTTCATTAGTTTCGCTCACTCTCGAAATCAAGCATTTTACAGCAGGTTGGAGCAGCCTGTATCTCAGCACAGGAATAAGGTAGGGAAGAATTCTAAGGCTCATTTTGACTGCCTCCAGAAGTTAGATCAGATGGCAAATTGGATTTGGTGCTAGGTCTTTCCCTTTAGGTTTTACCCCAACAATGTTTTCATTAGTTTCGCTCACTCTCGAAATCAAGCATTTTACAGCAGGTTGGAGCAGCCTGTATCTCAGCACAGGAATAAGGTAGGGAAGAATTCTAAGGCTCATTTTGACTGCCTCCAGAAGTTAGATCAGATGGCAAATTGGATTTGGTGCTAGGTCTTTCCCTTTAGGTTTTACCCCAACAATGTTTTCATTAGTTTCGCTCACTCTCGAAATCAAGCATTTTACAGCAGGTTGGAGCAGCCTGTATCTCAGCACAGGAATAAGGTAGGGAAGAATTCTAAGGCTCATTTTGACTGCCTCCAGAAGTTAGATCAGATGGCAAATTGGATTTGGTGCTAGGTCTTTCCCTTTAGGTTTTACCCCAACAATGTTTTCATTAGTTTCGCTCACTCTCGAAATCAAGCATTTTACAGCAGGTTGGAGCAGCCTGTATCTCAGCACAGGAATAAGGTAGGGAAGAATTCTAAGGCTCATTTTGACTGCCTCCAGAAGTTAGATCAGATGGCAAATTGGATTTGGTGCTAGGTCTTTCCCTTTAGGTTTTACCCCAACAATGTTTTCATTAGTTTCGCTCACTCTCGAAATCAAGCATTTTACAGCAGGTTGGAGCAGCCTGTATCTCAGCACAGGAATAAGGTAGGGAAGAATTCTAAGGCTCATTTTGACTGCCTCCAGAAGTTAGATCAGATGGCAAATTGGATTTGGTGCTAGGTCTTTCCCTTTAGGTTTTACCCCAACAATGTTTTCATTAGTTTCGCTCACTCTCGAAATCAAGCATTTTACAGCAGGTTGGAGCAGCCTGTATCTCAGCACAGGAATAAGGTAGGGAAGAATTCTAAGGCTCATTTTGACTGCCTCCAGAAGTTAGATCAGATGGCAAATTGGATTTGGTGCTAGGTCTTTCCCTTTAGGTTTTACCCCAACAATGTTTTCATTAGTTTCGCTCACTCTCGAAATCAAGCATTTTACAGCAGGTTGGAGCAGCCTGTATCTCAGCACAGGAATAAGGTAGGGAAGAATTCTAAGGCTCATTTTGACTGCCTCCAGAAGTTAGATCAGATGGCAAATTGGATTTGGTGCTAGGTCTTTCCCTTTAGGTTTTACCCCAACAATGTTTTCATTAGTTTCGCTCACTCTCGAAATCAAGCATTTTACAGCAGGTTGGAGCAGCCTGTATCTCAGCACAGGAATAAGGTAGGGAAGAATTCTAAGGCTCATTTTGACTGCCTCCAGAAGTTAGATCAGATGGCAAATTGGATTTGGTGCTAGGTCTTTCCCTTTAGGTTTTACCCCAACAATGTTTTCATTAGTTTCGCTCACTCTCGAAATCAAGCATTTTACAGCAGGTTGGAGCAGCCTGTATCTCAGCACAGGAATAAGGTAGGGAAGAATTCTAAGGCTCATTTTGACTGCCTCCAGAAGTTAGATCAGATGGCAAATTGGATTTGGTGCTAGGTCTTTCCCTTTAGGTTTTACCCCAACAATGTTTTCATTAGTTTCGCTCACTCTCGAAATCAAGCATTTTACAGCAGGTTGGAGCAGCCTGTATCTCAGCACAGGAATAAGGTAGGGAAGAATTCTAAGGCTCATTTTGACTGCCTCCAGAAGTTAGATCAGATGGCAAATTGGATTTGGTGCTAGGTCTTTCCCTTTAGGTTTTACCCCAACAATGTTTTCATTAGTTTCGCTCACTCTCGAAATCAAGCATTTTACAGCAGGTTGGAGCAGCCTGTATCTCAGCACAGGAATAAGGTAGGGAAGAATTCTAAGGCTCATTTTGACTGCCTCCAGAAGTTAGATCAGATGGCAAATTGGATTTGGTGCTAGGTCTTTCCCTTTAGGTTTTACCCCAACAATGTTTTCATTAGTTTCGCTCACTCTCGAAATCAAGCATTTTACAGCAGGTTGGAGCAGCCTGTATCTCAGCACAGGAATAAGGTAGGGAAGAATTCTAAGGCTCATTTTGACTGCCTCCAGAAGTTAGATCAGATGGCAAATTGGATTTGGTGCTAGGTCTTTCCCTTTAGGTTTTACCCCAACAATGTTTTCATTAGTTTCGCTCACTCTCGAAATCAAGCATTTTACAGCAGGTTGGAGCAGCCTGTATCTCAGCACAGGAATAAGGTAGGGAAGAATTCTAAGGCTCATTTTGACTGCCTCCAGAAGTTAGATCAGATGGCAAATTGGATTTGGTGCTAGGTCTTTCCCTTTAGGTTTTACCCCAACAATGTTTTCATTAGTTTCGCTCACTCTCGAAATCAAGCATTTTACAGCAGGTTGGAGCAGCCTGTATCTCAGCACAGGAATAAGGTAGGGAAGAATTCTAAGGCTCATTTTGACTGCCTCCAGAAGTTAGATCAGATGGCAAATTGGATTTGGTGCTAGGTCTTTCCCTTTAGGTTTTACCCCAACAATGTTTTCATTAGTTTCGCTCACTCTCGAAATCAAGCATTTTACAGCAGGTTGGAGCAGCCTGTATCTCAGCACAGGAATAAGGTAGGGAAGAATTCTAAGGCTCATTTTGACTGCCTCCAGAAGTTAGATCAGATGGCAAATTGGATTTGGTGCTAGGTCTTTCCCTTTAGGTTTTACCCCAACAATGTTTTCATTAGTTTCGCTCACTCTCGAAATCAAGCATTTTACAGCAGGTTGGAGCAGCCTGTATCTCAGCACAGGAATAAGGTAGGGAAGAATTCTAAGGCTCATTTTGACTGCCTCCAGAAGTTAGATCAGATGGCAAATTGGATTTGGTGCTAGGTCTTTCCCTTTAGGTTTTACCCCAACAATGTTTTCATTAGTTTCGCTCACTCTCGAAATCAAGCATTTTACAGCAGGTTGGAGCAGCCTGTATCTCAGCACAGGAATAAGGTAGGGAAGAATTCTAAGGCTCATTTTGACTGCCTCCAGAAGTTAGATCAGATGGCAAATTGGATTTGGTGCTAGGTCTTTCCCTTTAGGTTTTACCCCAACAATGTTTTCATTAGTTTCGCTCACTCTCGAAATCAAGCATTTTACAGCAGGTTGGAGCAGCCTGTATCTCAGCACAGGAATAAGGTAGGGAAGAATTCTAAGGCTCATTTTGACTGCCTCCAGAAGTTAGATCAGATGGCAAATTGGATTTGGTGCTAGGTCTTTCCCTTTAGGTTTTACCCCAACAATGTTTTCATTAGTTTCGCTCACTCTCGAAATCAAGCATTTTACAGCAGGTTGGAGCAGCCTGTATCTCAGCACAGGAATAAGGTAGGGAAGAATTCTAAGGCTCATTTTGACTGCCTCCAGAAGTTAGATCAGATGGCAAATTGGATTTGGTGCTAGGTCTTTCCCTTTAGGTTTTACCCCAACAATGTTTTCATTAGTTTCGCTCACTCTCGAAATCAAGCATTTTACAGCAGGTTGGAGCAGCCTGTATCTCAGCACAGGAATAAGGTAGGGAAGAATTCTAAGGCTCATTTTGACTGCCTCCAGAAGTTAGATCAGATGGCAAATTGGATTTGGTGCTAGGTCTTTCCCTTTAGGTTTTACCCCAACAATGTTTTCATTAGTTTCGCTCACTCTCGAAATCAAGCATTTTACAGCAGGTTGGAGCAGCCTGTATCTCAGCACAGGAATAAGGTAGGGAAGAATTCTAAGGCTCATTTTGACTGCCTCCAGAAGTTAGATCAGATGGCAAATTGGATTTGGTGCTAGGTCTTTCCCTTTAGGTTTTACCCCAACAATGTTTTCATTAGTTTCGCTCACTCTCGAAATCAAGCATTTTACAGCAGGTTGGAGCAGCCTGTATCTCAGCACAGGAATAAGGTAGGGAAGAATTCTAAGGCTCATTTTGACTGCCTCCAGAAGTTAGATCAGATGGCAAATTGGATTTGGTGCTAGGTCTTTCCCTTTAGGTTTTACCCCAACAATGTTTTCATTAGTTTCGCTCACTCTCGAAATCAAGCATTTTACAGCAGGTTGGAGCAGCCTGTATCTCAGCACAGGAATAAGGTAGGGAAGAATTCTAAGGCTCATTTTGACTGCCTCCAGAAGTTAGATCAGATGGCAAATTGGATTTGGTGCTAGGTCTTTCCCTTTAGGTTTTACCCCAACAATGTTTTCATTAGTTTCGCTCACTCTCGAAATCAAGCATTTTACAGCAGGTTGGAGCAGCCTGTATCTCAGCACAGGAATAAGGTAGGGAAGAATTCTAAGGCTCATTTTGACTGCCTCCAGAAGTTAGATCAGATGGCAAATTGGATTTGGTGCTAGGTCTTTCCCTTTAGGTTTTACCCCAACAATGTTTTCATTAGTTTCGCTCACTCTCGAAATCAAGCATTTTACAGCAGGTTGGAGCAGCCTGTATCTCAGCACAGGAATAAGGTAGGGAAGAATTCTAAGGCTCATTTTGACTGCCTCCAGAAGTTAGATCAGATGGCAAATTGGATTTGGTGCTAGGTCTTTCCCTTTAGGTTTTACCCCAACAATGTTTTCATTAGTTTCGCTCACTCTCGAAATCAAGCATTTTACAGCAGGTTGGAGCAGCCTGTATCTCAGCACAGGAATAAGGTAGGGAAGAATTCTAAGGCTCATTTTGACTGCCTCCAGAAGTTAGATCAGATGGCAAATTGGATTTGGTGCTAGGTCTTTCCCTTTAGGTTTTACCCCAACAATGTTTTCATTAGTTTCGCTCACTCTCGAAATCAAGCATTTTACAGCAGGTTGGAGCAGCCTGTATCTCAGCACAGGAATAAGGTAGGGAAGAATTCTAAGGCTCATTTTGACTGCCTCCAGAAGTTAGATCAGATGGCAAATTGGATTTGGTGCTAGGTCTTTCCCTTTAGGTTTTACCCCAACAATGTTTTCATTAGTTTCGCTCACTCTCGAAATCAAGCATTTTACAGCAGGTTGGAGCAGCCTGTATCTCAGCACAGGAATAAGGTAGGGAAGAATTCTAAGGCTCATTTTGACTGCCTCCAGAAGTTAGATCAGATGGCAAATTGGATTTGGTGCTAGGTCTTTCCCTTTAGGTTTTACCCCAACAATGTTTTCATTAGTTTCGCTCACTCTCGAAATCAAGCATTTTACAGCAGGTTGGAGCAGCCTGTATCTCAGCACAGGAATAAGGTAGGGAAGAATTCTAAGGCTCATTTTGACTGCCTCCAGAAGTTAGATCAGATGGCAAATTGGATTTGGTGCTAGGTCTTTCCCTTTAGGTTTTACCCCAACAATGTTTTCATTAGTTTCGCTCACTCTCGAAATCAAGCATTTTACAGCAGGTTGGAGCAGCCTGTATCTCAGCACAGGAATAAGGTAGGGAAGAATTCTAAGGCTCATTTTGACTGCCTCCAGAAGTTAGATCAGATGGCAAATTGGATTTGGTGCTAGGTCTTTCCCTTTAGGTTTTACCCCAACAATGTTTTCATTAGTTTCGCTCACTCTCGAAATCAAGCATTTTACAGCAGGTTGGAGCAGCCTGTATCTCAGCACAGGAATAAGGTAGGGAAGAATTCTAAGGCTCATTTTGACTGCCTCCAGAAGTTAGATCAGATGGCAAATTGGATTTGGTGCTAGGTCTTTCCCTTTAGGTTTTACCCCAACAATGTTTTCATTAGTTTCGCTCACTCTCGAAATCAAGCATTTTACAGCAGGTTGGAGCAGCCTGTATCTCAGCACAGGAATAAGGTAGGGAAGAATTCTAAGGCTCATTTTGACTGCCTCCAGAAGTTAGATCAGATGGCAAATTGGATTTGGTGCTAGGTCTTTCCCTTTAGGTTTTACCCCAACAATGTTTTCATTAGTTTCGCTCACTCTCGAAATCAAGCATTTTACAGCAGGTTGGAGCAGCCTGTATCTCAGCACAGGAATAAGGTAGGGAAGAATTCTAAGGCTCATTTTGACTGCCTCCAGAAGTTAGATCAGATGGCAAATTGGATTTGGTGCTAGGTCTTTCCCTTTAGGTTTTACCCCAACAATGTTTTCATTAGTTTCGCTCACTCTCGAAATCAAGCATTTTACAGCAGGTTGGAGCAGCCTGTATCTCAGCACAGGAATAAGGTAGGGAAGAATTCTAAGGCTCATTTTGACTGCCTCCAGAAGTTAGATCAGATGGCAAATTGGATTTGGTGCTAGGTCTTTCCCTTTAGGTTTTACCCCAACAATGTTTTCATTAGTTTCGCTCACTCTCGAAATCAAGCATTTTACAGCAGGTTGGAGCAGCCTGTATCTCAGCACAGGAATAAGGTAGGGAAGAATTCTAAGGCTCATTTTGACTGCCTCCAGAAGTTAGATCAGATGGCAAATTGGATTTGGTGCTAGGTCTTTCCCTTTAGGTTTTACCCCAACAATGTTTTCATTAGTTTCGCTCACTCTCGAAATCAAGCATTTTACAGCAGGTTGGAGCAGCCTGTATCTCAGCACAGGAATAAGGTAGGGAAGAATTCTAAGGCTCATTTTGACTGCCTCCAGAAGTTAGATCAGATGGCAAATTGGATTTGGTGCTAGGTCTTTCCCTTTAGGTTTTACCCCAACAATGTTTTCATTAGTTTCGCTCACTCTCGAAATCAAGCATTTTACAGCAGGTTGGAGCAGCCTGTATCTCAGCACAGGAATAAGGTAGGGAAGAATTCTAAGGCTCATTTTGACTGCCTCCAGAAGTTAGATCAGATGGCAAATTGGATTTGGTGCTAGGTCTTTCCCTTTAGGTTTTACCCCAACAATGTTTTCATTAGTTTCGCTCACTCTCGAAATCAAGCATTTTACAGCAGGTTGGAGCAGCCTGTATCTCAGCACAGGAATAAGGTAGGGAAGAATTCTAAGGCTCATTTTGACTGCCTCCAGAAGTTAGATCAGATGGCAAATTGGATTTGGTGCTAGGTCTTTCCCTTTAGGTTTTACCCCAACAATGTTTTCATTAGTTTCGCTCACTCTCGAAATCAAGCATTTTACAGCAGGTTGGAGCAGCCTGTATCTCAGCACAGGAATAAGGTAGGGAAGAATTCTAAGGCTCATTTTGACTGCCTCCAGAAGTTAGATCAGATGGCAAATTGGATTTGGTGCTAGGTCTTTCCCTTTAGGTTTTACCCCAACAATGTTTTCATTAGTTTCGCTCACTCTCGAAATCAAGCATTTTACAGCAGGTTGGAGCAGCCTGTATCTCAGCACAGGAATAAGGTAGGGAAGAATTCTAAGGCTCATTTTGACTGCCTCCAGAAGTTAGATCAGATGGCAAATTGGATTTGGTGCTAGGTCTTTCCCTTTAGGTTTTACCCCAACAATGTTTTCATTAGTTTCGCTCACTCTCGAAATCAAGCATTTTACAGCAGGTTGGAGCAGCCTGTAGTCTCAGCACAGGAATAAGGTAGGGAAGAATTCTAAGGCTCATTTTGACTGCCTCCAGAAGTTAGATCAGATGGCAAATTGGATTTGGTGCTAGGTCTTTCCCTTTAGGTTTTACCCCAACAATGTTTTCATTAGTTTCGCTCACTCTCGAAATCAAGCATTTTACAGCAGGTTGGAGCAGCCTGTATCTCAGCACAGGAATAAGGTAGGGAAGAATTCTAAGGCTCATTTTGACTGCCTCCAGAAGTTAGATCAGATGGCAAATTGGATTTGGTGCTAGGTCTTTCCCTTTAGGTTTTACCCCAACAATGTTTTCATTAGTTTCGCTCACTCTCGAAATCAAGCATTTTACAGCAGGTTGGAGCAGCCTGTATCTCAGCACAGGAATAAGGTAGGGAAGAATTCTAAGGCTCATTTTGACTGCCTCCAGAAGTTAGATCAGATGGCAAATTGGATTTGGTGCTAGGTCTTTCCCTTTAGGTTTTACCCCAACAATGTTTTCATTAGTTTCGCTCACTCTCGAAATCAAGCATTTTACAGCAGGTTGGAGCAGCCTGTATCTCAGCACAGGAATAAGGTAGGGAAGAATTCTAAGGCTCATTTTGACTGCCTCCAGAAGTTAGATCAGATGGCAAATTGGATTTGGTGCTAGGTCTTTCCCTTTAGGTTTTACCCCAACAATGTTTTCATTAGTTTCGCTCACTCTCGAAATCAAGCATTTTACAGCAGGTTGGAGCAGCCTGTATCTCAGCACAGGAATAAGGTAGGGAAGAATTCTAAGGCTCATTTTGACTGCCTCCAGAAGTTAGATCAGATGGCAAATTGGATTTGGTGCTAGGTCTTTCCCTTTAGGTTTTACCCCAACAATGTTTTCATTAGTTTCGCTCACTCTCGAAATCAAGCATTTTACAGCAGGTTGGAGCAGCCTGTATCTCAGCACAGGAATAAGGTAGGGAAGAATTCTAAGGCTCATTTTGACTGCCTCCAGAAGTTAGATCAGATGGCAAATTGGATTTGGTGCTAGGTCTTTCCCTTTAGGTTTTACCCCAACAATGTTTTCATTAGTTTCGCTCACTCTCGAAATCAAGCATTTTACAGCAGGTTGGAGCAGCCTGTATCTCAGCACAGGAATAAGGTAGGGAAGAATTCTAAGGCTCATTTTGACTGCCTCCAGAAGTTAGATCAGATGGCAAATTGGATTTGGTGCTAGGTCTTTCCCTTTAGGTTTTACCCCAACAATGTTTTCATTAGTTTCGCTCACTCTCGAAATCAAGCATTTTACAGCAGGTTGGAGCAGCCTGTATCTCAGCACAGGAATAAGGTAGGGAAGAATTCTAAGGCTCATTTTGACTGCCTCCAGAAGTTAGATCAGATGGCAAATTGGATTTGGTGCTAGGTCTTTCCCTTTAGGTTTTACCCCAACAATGTTTTCATTAGTTTCGCTCACTCTCGAAATCAAGCATTTTACAGCAGGTTGGAGCAGCCTGTATCTCAGCACAGGAATAAGGTAGGGAAGAATTCTAAGGCTCATTTTGACTGCCTCCAGAAGTTAGATCAGATGGCAAATTGGATTTGGTGCTAGGTCTTTCCCTTTAGGTTTTACCCCAACAATGTTTTCATTAGTTTCGCTCACTCTCGAAATCAAGCATTTTACAGCAGGTTGGAGCAGCCTGTATCTCAGCACAGGAATAAGGTAGGGAAGAATTCTAAGGCTCATTTTGACTGCCTCCAGAAGTTAGATCAGATGGCAAATTGGATTTGGTGCTAGGTCTTTCCCTTTAGGTTTTACCCCAACAATGTTTTCATTAGTTTCGCTCACTCTCGAAATCAAGCATTTTACAGCAGGTTGGAGCAGCCTGTATCTCAGCACAGGAATAAGGTAGGGAAGAATTCTAAGGCTCATTTTGACTGCCTCCAGAAGTTAGATCAGATGGCAAATTGGATTTGGTGCTAGGTCTTTCCCTTTAGGTTTTACCCCAACAATGTTTTCATTAGTTTCGCTCACTCTCGAAATCAAGCATTTTACAGCAGGTTGGAGCAGCCTGTATCTCAGCACAGGAATAAGGTAGGGAAGAATTCTAAGGCTCATTTTGACTGCCTCCAGAAGTTAGATCAGATGGCAAATTGGATTTGGTGCTAGGTCTTTCCCTTTAGGTTTTACCCCAACAATGTTTTCATTAGTTTCGCTCACTCTCGAAATCAAGCATTTTACAGCAGGTTGGAGCAGCCTGTATCTCAGCACAGGAATAAGGTAGGGAAGAATTCTAAGGCTCATTTTGACTGCCTCCAGAAGTTAGATCAGATGGCAAATTGGATTTGGTGCTAGGTCTTTCCCTTTAGGTTTTACCCCAACAATGTTTTCATTAGTTTCGCTCACTCTCGAAATCAAGCATTTTACAGCAGGTTGGAGCAGCCTGTATCTCAGCACAGGAATAAGGTAGGGAAGAATTCTAAGGCTCATTTTGACTGCCTCCAGAAGTTAGATCAGATGGCAAATTGGATTTGGTGCTAGGTCTTTCCCTTTAGGTTTTACCCCAACAATGTTTTCATTAGTTTCGCTCACTCTCGAAATCAAGCATTTTACAGCAGGTTGGAGCAGCCTGTATCTCAGCACAGGAATAAGGTAGGGAAGAATTCTAAGGCTCATTTTGACTGCCTCCAGAAGTTAGATCAGATGGCAAATTGGATTTGGTGCTAGGTCTTTCCCTTTAGGTTTTACCCCAACAATGTTTTCATTAGTTTCGCTCACTCTCGAAATCAAGCATTTTACAGCAGGTTGGAGCAGCCTGTATCTCAGCACAGGAATAAGGTAGGGAAGAATTCTAAGGCTCATTTTGACTGCCTCCAGAAGTTAGATCAGATGGCAAATTGGATTTGGTGCTAGGTCTTTCCCTTTAGGTTTTACCCCAACAATGTTTTCATTAGTTTCGCTCACTCTCGAAATCAAGCATTTTACAGCAGGTTGGAGCAGCCTGTATCTCAGCACAGGAATAAGGTAGGGAAGAATTCTAAGGCTCATTTTGACTGCCTCCAGAAGTTAGATCAGATGGCAAATTGGATTTGGTGCTAGGTCTTTCCCTTTAGGTTTTACCCCAACAATGTTTTCATTAGTTTCGCTCACTCTCGAAATCAAGCATTTTACAGCAGGTTGGAGCAGCCTGTATCTCAGCACAGGAATAAGGTAGGGAAGAATTCTAAGGCTCATTTTGACTGCCTCCAGAAGTTAGATCAGATGGCAAATTGGATTTGGTGCTAGGTCTTTCCCTTTAGGTTTTACCCCAACAATGTTTTCATTAGTTTCGCTCACTCTCGAAATCAAGCATTTTACAGCAGGTTGGAGCAGCCTGTATCTCAGCACAGGAATAAGGTAGGGAAGAATTCTAAGGCTCATTTTGACTGCCTCCAGAAGTTAGATCAGATGGCAAATTGGATTTGGTGCTAGGTCTTTCCCTTTAGGTTTTACCCCAACAATGTTTTCATTAGTTTCGCTCACTCTCGAAATCAAGCATTTTACAGCAGGTTGGAGCAGCCTGTATCTCAGCACAGGAATAAGGTAGGGAAGAATTCTAAGGCTCATTTTGACTGCCTCCAGAAGTTAGATCAGATGGCAAATTGGATTTGGTGCTAGGTCTTTCCCTTTAGGTTTTACCCCAACAATGTTTTCATTAGTTTCGCTCACTCTCGAAATCAAGCATTTTACAGCAGGTTGGAGCAGCCTGTATCTCAGCACAGGAATAAGGTAGGGAAGAATTCTAAGGCTCATTTTGACTGCCTCCAGAAGTTAGATCAGATGGCAAATTGGATTTGGTGCTAGGTCTTTCCCTTTAGGTTTTACCCCAACAATGTTTTCATTAGTTTCGCTCACTCTCGAAATCAAGCATTTTACAGCAGGTTGGAGCAGCCTGTATCTCAGCACAGGAATAAGGTAGGGAAGAATTCTAAGGCTCATTTTGACTGCCTCCAGAAGTTAGATCAGATGGCAAATTGGATTTGGTGCTAGGTCTTTCCCTTTAGGTTTTACCCCAACAATGTTTTCATTAGTTTCGCTCACTCTCGAAATCAAGCATTTTACAGCAGGTTGGAGCAGCCTGTATCTCAGCACAGGAATAAGGTAGGGAAGAATTCTAAGGCTCATTTTGACTGCCTCCAGAAGTTAGATCAGATGGCAAATTGGATTTGGTGCTAGGTCTTTCCCTTTAGGTTTTACCCCAACAATGTTTTCATTAGTTTCGCTCACTCTCGAAATCAAGCATTTTACAGCAGGTTGGAGCAGCCTGTATCTCAGCACAGGAATAAGGTAGGGAAGAATTCTAAGGCTCATTTTGACTGCCTCCAGAAGTTAGATCAGATGGCAAATTGGATTTGGTGCTAGGTCTTTCCCTTTAGGTTTTACCCCAA
The DNA here is from genome assembly GCF_026170545.1 of Melanerpes formicivorus. Lineage (NCBI taxonomy): Eukaryota > Metazoa > Chordata > Aves > Piciformes > Picidae > Melanerpes > Melanerpes formicivorus. The sequence continues at coordinate 14,558 of NW_027142885.1, forward strand.
CAATGTTTTCATTAGTTTCGCTCACTCTCGAAATCAAGCATTTTACAGCAGGTTGGAGCAGCCTGTATCTCAGCACAGGAATAAGGTAGGGAAGAATTCTAAGGCTCATTTTGACTGCCTCCAGAAGTTAGATCAGATGGCAAATTGGATTTGGTGCTAGGTCTTTCCCTTTAGGTTTTACCCCAACAATGTTTTCATTAGTTTCGCTCACTCTCGAAATCAAGCATTTTACAGCAGGTTGGAGCAGCCTGTATCTCAGCACAGGAATAAGGTAGGGAAGAATTCTAAGGCTCATTTTGACTGCCTCCAGAAGTTAGATCAGATGGCAAATTGGATTTGGTGCTAGGTCTTTCCCTTTAGGTTTTACCCCAACAATGTTTTCATTAGTTTCGCTCACTCTCGAAATCAAGCATTTTACAGCAGGTTGGAGCAGCCTGTATCTCAGCACAGGAATAAGGTAGGGAAGAATTCTAAGGCTCATTTTGACTGCCTCCAGAAGTTAGATCAGATGGCAAATTGGATTTGGTGCTAGGTCTTTCCCTTTAGGTTTTACCCCAACAATGTTTTCATTAGTTTCGCTCACTCTCGAAATCAAGCATTTTACAGCAGGTTGGAGCAGCCTGTATCTCAGCACAGGAATAAGGTAGGGAAGAATTCTAAGGCTCATTTTGACTGCCTCCAGAAGTTAGATCAGATGGCAAATTGGATTTGGTGCTAGGTCTTTCCCTTTAGGTTTTACCCCAACAATGTTTTCATTAGTTTCGCTCACTCTCGAAATCAAGCATTTTACAGCAGGTTGGAGCAGCCTGTATCTCAGCACAGGAATAAGGTAGGGAAGAATTCTAAGGCTCATTTTGACTGCCTCCAGAAGTTAGATCAGATGGCAAATTGGATTTGGTGCTAGGTCTTTCCCTTTAGGTTTTACCCCAACAATGTTTTCATTAGTTTCGCTCACTCTCGAAATCAAGCATTTTACAGCAGGTTGGAGCAGCCTGTATCTCAGCACAGGAATAAGGTAGGGAAGAATTCTAAGGCTCATTTTGACTGCCTCCAGAAGTTAGATCAGATGGCAAATTGGATTTGGTGCTAGGTCTTTCCCTTTAGGTTTTACCCCAACAATGTTTTCATTAGTTTCGCTCACTCTCGAAATCAAGCATTTTACAGCAGGTTGGAGCAGCCTGTATCTCAGCACAGGAATAAGGTAGGGAAGAATTCTAAGGCTCATTTTGACTGCCTCCAGAAGTTAGATCAGATGGCAAATTGGATTTGGTGCTAGGTCTTTCCCTTTAGGTTTTACCCCAACAATGTTTTCATTAGTTTCGCTCACTCTCGAAATCAAGCATTTTACAGCAGGTTGGAGCAGCCTGTATCTCAGCACAGGAATAAGGTAGGGAAGAATTCTAAGGCTCATTTTGACTGCCTCCAGAAGTTAGATCAGATGGCAAATTGGATTTGGTGCTAGGTCTTTCCCTTTAGGTTTTACCCCAACAATGTTTTCATTAGTTTCGCTCACTCTCGAAATCAAGCATTTTACAGCAGGTTGGAGCAGCCTGTATCTCAGCACAGGAATAAGGTAGGGAAGAATTCTAAGGCTCATTTTGACTGCCTCCAGAAGTTAGATCAGATGGCAAATTGGATTTGGTGCTAGGTCTTTCCCTTTAGGTTTTACCCCAACAATGTTTTCATTAGTTTCGCTCACTCTCGAAATCAAGCATTTTACAGCAGGTTGGAGCAGCCTGTATCTCAGCACAGGAATAAGGTAGGGAAGAATTCTAAGGCTCATTTTGACTGCCTCCAGAAGTTAGATCAGATGGCAAATTGGATTTGGTGCTAGGTCTTTCCCTTTAGGTTTTACCCCAACAATGTTTTCATTAGTTTCGCTCACTCTCGAAATCAAGCATTTTACAGCAGGTTGGAGCAGCCTGTATCTCAGCACAGGAATAAGGTAGGGAAGAATTCTAAGGCTCATTTTGACTGCCTCCAGAAGTTAGATCAGATGGCAAATTGGATTTGGTGCTAGGTCTTTCCCTTTAGGTTTTACCCCAACAATGTTTTCATTAGTTTCGCTCACTCTCGAAATCAAGCATTTTACAGCAGGTTGGAGCAGCCTGTATCTCAGCACAGGAATAAGGTAGGGAAGAATTCTAAGGCTCATTTTGACTGCCTCCAGAAGTTAGATCAGATGGCAAATTGGATTTGGTGCTAGGTCTTTCCCTTTAGGTTTTACCCCAACAATGTTTTCATTAGTTTCGCTCACTCTCGAAATCAAGCATTTTACAGCAGGTTGGAGCAGCCTGTATCTCAGCACAGGAATAAGGTAGGGAAGAATTCTAAGGCTCATTTTGACTGCCTCCAGAAGTTAGATCAGATGGCAAATTGGATTTGGTGCTAGGTCTTTCCCTTTAGGTTTTACCCCAACAATGTTTTCATTAGTTTCGCTCACTCTCGAAATCAAGCATTTTACAGCAGGTTGGAGCAGCCTGTATCTCAGCACAGGAATAAGGTAGGGAAGAATTCTAAGGCTCATTTTGACTGCCTCCAGAAGTTAGATCAGATGGCAAATTGGATTTGGTGCTAGGTCTTTCCCTTTAGGTTTTACCCCAACAATGTTTTCATTAGTTTCGCTCACTCTCGAAATCAAGCATTTTACAGCAGGTTGGAGCAGCCTGTATCTCAGCACAGGAATAAGGTAGGGAAGAATTCTAAGGCTCATTTTGACTGCCTCCAGAAGTTAGATCAGATGGCAAATTGGATTTGGTGCTAGGTCTTTCCCTTTAGGTTTTACCCCAACAATGTTTTCATTAGTTTCGCTCACTCTCGAAATCAAGCATTTTACAGCAGGTTGGAGCAGCCTGTATCTCAGCACAGGAATAAGGTAGGGAAGAATTCTAAGGCTCATTTTGACTGCCTCCAGAAGTTAGATCAGATGGCAAATTGGATTTGGTGCTAGGTCTTTCCCTTTAGGTTTTACCCCAACAATGTTTTCATTAGTTTCGCTCACTCTCGAAATCAAGCATTTTACAGCAGGTTGGAGCAGCCTGTATCTCAGCACAGGAATAAGGTAGGGAAGAATTCTAAGGCTCATTTTGACTGCCTCCAGAAGTTAGATCAGATGGCAAATTGGATTTGGTGCTAGGTCTTTCCCTTTAGGTTTTACCCCAACAATGTTTTCATTAGTTTCGCTCACTCTCGAAATCAAGCATTTTACAGCAGGTTGGAGCAGCCTGTATCTCAGCACAGGAATAAGGTAGGGAAGAATTCTAAGGCTCATTTTGACTGCCTCCAGAAGTTAGATCAGATGGCAAATTGGATTTGGTGCTAGGTCTTTCCCTTTAGGTTTTACCCCAACAATGTTTTCATTAGTTTCGCTCACTCTCGAAATCAAGCATTTTACAGCAGGTTGGAGCAGCCTGTATCTCAGCACAGGAATAAGGTAGGGAAGAATTCTAAGGCTCATTTTGACTGCCTCCAGAAGTTAGATCAGATGGCAAATTGGATTTGGTGCTAGGTCTTTCCCTTTAGGTTTTACCCCAACAATGTTTTCATTAGTTTCGCTCACTCTCGAAATCAAGCATTTTACAGCAGGTTGGAGCAGCCTGTATCTCAGCACAGGAATAAGGTAGGGAAGAATTCTAAGGCTCATTTTGACTGCCTCCAGAAGTTAGATCAGATGGCAAATTGGATTTGGTGCTAGGTCTTTCCCTTTAGGTTTTACCCCAACAATGTTTTCATTAGTTTCGCTCACTCTCGAAATCAAGCATTTTACAGCAGGTTGGAGCAGCCTGTATCTCAGCACAGGAATAAGGTAGGGAAGAATTCTAAGGCTCATTTTGACTGCCTCCAGAAGTTAGATCAGATGGCAAATTGGATTTGGTGCTAGGTCTTTCCCTTTAGGTTTTACCCCAACAATGTTTTCATTAGTTTCGCTCACTCTCGAAATCAAGCATTTTACAGCAGGTTGGAGCAGCCTGTATCTCAGCACAGGAATAAGGTAGGGAAGAATTCTAAGGCTCATTTTGACTGCCTCCAGAAGTTAGATCAGATGGCAAATTGGATTTGGTGCTAGGTCTTTCCCTTTAGGTTTTACCCCAACAATGTTTTCATTAGTTTCGCTCACTCTCGAAATCAAGCATTTTACAGCAGGTTGGAGCAGCCTGTATCTCAGCACAGGAATAAGGTAGGGAAGAATTCTAAGGCTCATTTTGACTGCCTCCAGAAGTTAGATCAGATGGCAAATTGGATTTGGTGCTAGGTCTTTCCCTTTAGGTTTTACCCCAACAATGTTTTCATTAGTTTCGCTCACTCTCGAAATCAAGCATTTTACAGCAGGTTGGAGCAGCCTGTATCTCAGCACAGGAATAAGGTAGGGAAGAATTCTAAGGCTCATTTTGACTGCCTCCAGAAGTTAGATCAGATGGCAAATTGGATTTGGTGCTAGGTCTTTCCCTTTAGGTTTTACCCCAACAATGTTTTCATTAGTTTCGCTCACTCTCGAAATCAAGCATTTTACAGCAGGTTGGAGCAGCCTGTATCTCAGCACAGGAATAAGGTAGGGAAGAATTCTAAGGCTCATTTTGACTGCCTCCAGAAGTTAGATCAGATGGCAAATTGGATTTGGTGCTAGGTCTTTCCCTTTAGGTTTTACCCCAACAATGTTTTCATTAGTTTCGCTCACTCTCGAAATCAAGCATTTTACAGCAGGTTGGAGCAGCCTGTATCTCAGCACAGGAATAAGGTAGGGAAGAATTCTAAGGCTCATTTTGACTGCCTCCAGAAGTTAGATCAGATGGCAAATTGGATTTGGTGCTAGGTCTTTCCCTTTAGGTTTTACCCCAACAATGTTTTCATTAGTTTCGCTCACTCTCGAAATCAAGCATTTTACAGCAGGTTGGAGCAGCCTGTATCTCAGCACAGGAATAAGGTAGGGAAGAATTCTAAGGCTCATTTTGACTGCCTCCAGAAGTTAGATCAGATGGCAAATTGGATTTGGTGCTAGGTCTTTCCCTTTAGGTTTTACCCCAACAATGTTTTCATTAGTTTCGCTCACTCTCGAAATCAAGCATTTTACAGCAGGTTGGAGCAGCCTGTATCTCAGCACAGGAATAAGGTAGGGAAGAATTCTAAGGCTCATTTTGACTGCCTCCAGAAGTTAGATCAGATGGCAAATTGGATTTGGTGCTAGGTCTTTCCCTTTAGGTTTTACCCCAACAATGTTTTCATTAGTTTCGCTCACTCTCGAAATCAAGCATTTTACAGCAGGTTGGAGCAGCCTGTATCTCAGCACAGGAATAAGGTAGGGAAGAATTCTAAGGCTCATTTTGACTGCCTCCAGAAGTTAGATCAGATGGCAAATTGGATTTGGTGCTAGGTCTTTCCCTTTAGGTTTTACCCCAACAATGTTTTCATTAGTTTCGCTCACTCTCGAAATCAAGCATTTTACAGCAGGTTGGAGCAGCCTGTATCTCAGCACAGGAATAAGGTAGGGAAGAATTCTAAGGCTCATTTTGACTGCCTCCAGAAGTTAGATCAGATGGCAAATTGGATTTGGTGCTAGGTCTTTCCCTTTAGGTTTTACCCCAACAATGTTTTCATTAGTTTCGCTCACTCTCGAAATCAAGCATTTTACAGCAGGTTGGAGCAGCCTGTATCTCAGCACAGGAATAAGGTAGGGAAGAATTCTAAGGCTCATTTTGACTGCCTCCAGAAGTTAGATCAGATGGCAAATTGGATTTGGTGCTAGGTCTTTCCCTTTAGGTTTTACCCCAACAATGTTTTCATTAGTTTCGCTCACTCTCGAAATCAAGCATTTTACAGCAGGTTGGAGCAGCCTGTATCTCAGCACAGGAATAAGGTAGGGAAGAATTCTAAGGCTCATTTTGACTGCCTCCAGAAGTTAGATCAGATGGCAAATTGGATTTGGTGCTAGGTCTTTCCCTTTAGGTTTTACCCCAACAATGTTTTCATTAGTTTCGCTCACTCTCGAAATCAAGCATTTTACAGCAGGTTGGAGCAGCCTGTATCTCAGCACAGGAATAAGGTAGGGAAGAATTCTAAGGCTCATTTTGACTGCCTCCAGAAGTTAGATCAGATGGCAAATTGGATTTGGTGCTAGGTCTTTCCCTTTAGGTTTTACCCCAACAATGTTTTCATTAGTTTCGCTCACTCTCGAAATCAAGCATTTTACAGCAGGTTGGAGCAGCCTGTATCTCAGCACAGGAATAAGGTAGGGAAGAATTCTAAGGATCATTTTGACTGCCTCCAGAAGTTAGATCAGATGGCAAATTGGATTTGGTGCTAGGTCTTTCCCTTTAGGTTTTACCCCAACAATGTTTTCATTAGTTTCGCTCACTCTCGAAATCAAGCATTTTACAGCAGGTTGGAGCAGCCTGTATCTCAGCACAGGAATAAGGTAGGGAAGAATTCTAAGGATCATTTTGACTGCCTCCAGAAGTTAGATCAGATGGCAAATTGGATTTGGTGCTAGGTCTTTCCCTTTAGGTTTTACCCCAACAATGTTTTCATTAGTTTCGCTCACTCTCGAAATCAAGCATTTTACAGCAGGTTGGAGCAGCCTGTATCTCAGCACAGGAATAAGGTAGGGAAGAATTCTAAGGATCATTTTGACTGCCTCCAGAAGTTAGATCAGATGGCAAATTGGATTTGGTGCTAGGTCTTTCCCTTTAGGTTTTACCCCAACAATGTTTTCATTAGTTTCGCTCACTCTCGAAATCAAGCATTTTACAGCAGGTTGGAGCAGCCTGTATCTCAGCACAGGAATAAGGTAGGGAAGAATTCTAAGGCTCATTTTGACTGCCTCCAGAAGTTAGATCAGATGGCAAATTGGATTTGGTGCTAGGTCTTTCCCTTTAGGTTTTACCCCAACAATGTTTTCATTAGTTTCGCTCACTCTCGAAATCAAGCATTTTACAGCAGGTTGGAGCAGCCTGTATCTCAGCACAGGAATAAGGTAGGGAAGAATTCTAAGGCTCATTTTGACTGCCTCCAGAAGTTAGATCAGATGGCAAATTGGATTTGGTGCTAGGTCTTTCCCTTTAGGTTTTACCCCAACAATGTTTTCATTAGTTTCGCTCACTCTCGAAATCAAGCATTTTACAGCAGGTTGGAGCAGCCTGTATCTCAGCACAGGAATAAGGTAGGGAAGAATTCTAAGGCTCATTTTGACTGCCTCCAGAAGTTAGATCAGATGGCAAATTGGATTTGGTGCTAGGTCTTTCCCTTTAGGTTTTACCCCAACAATGTTTTCATTAGTTTCGCTCACTCTCGAAATCAAGCATTTTACAGCAGGTTGGAGCAGCCTGTATCTCAGCACAGGAATAAGGTAGGGAAGAATTCTAAGGCTCATTTTGACTGCCTCCAGAAGTTAGATCAGATGGCAAATTGGATTTGGTGCTAGGTCTTTCCCTTTAGGTTTTACCCCAACAATGTTTTCATTAGTTTCGCTCACTCTCGAAATCAAGCATTTTACAGCAGGTTGGAGCAGCCTGTATCTCAGCACAGGAATAAGGTAGGGAAGAATTCTAAGGCTCATTTTGACTGCCTCCAGAAGTTAGATCAGATGGCAAATTGGATTTGGTGCTAGGTCTTTCCCTTTAGGTTTTACCCCAACAATGTTTTCATTAGTTTCGCTCACTCTCGAAATCAAGCATTTTACAGCAGGTTGGAGCAGCCTGTATCTCAGCACAGGAATAAGGTAGGGAAGAATTCTAAGGCTCATTTTGACTGCCTCCAGAAGTTAGATCAGATGGCAAATTGGATTTGGTGCTAGGTCTTTCCCTTTAGGTTTTACCCCAACAATGTTTTCATTAGTTTCGCTCACTCTCGAAATCAAGCATTTTACAGCAGGTTGGAGCAGCCTGTATCTCAGCACAGGAATAAGGTAGGGAAGAATTCTAAGGATCATTTTGACTGCCTCCAGAAGTTAGATCAGATGGCAAATTGGATTTGGTGCTAGGTCTTTCCCTTTAGGTTTTACCCCAACAATGTTTTCATTAGTTTCGCTCACTCTCGAAATCAAGCATTTTACAGCAGGTTGGAGCAGCCTGTATCTCAGCACAGGAATAAGGTAGGGAAGAATTCTAAGGCTCATTTTGACTGCCTCCAGAAGTTAGATCAGATGGCAAATTGGATTTGGTGCTAGGTCTTTCCCTTTAGGTTTTACCCCAACAATGTTTTCATTAGTTTCGCTCACTCTCGAAATCAAGCATTTTACAGCAGGTTGGAGCAGCCTGTATCTCAGCACAGGAATAAGGTAGGGAAGAATTCTAAGGCTCATTTTGACTGCCTCCAGAAGTTAGATCAGATGGCAAATTGGATTTGGTGCTAGGTCTTTCCCTTTAGGTTTTACCCCAACAATGTTTTCATTAGTTTCGCTCACTCTCGAAATCAAGCATTTTACAGCAGGTTGGAGCAGCCTGTATCTCAGCACAGGAATAAGGTAGGGAAGAATTCTAAGGCTCATTTTGACTGCCTCCAGAAGTTAGATCAGATGGCAAATTGGATTTGGTGCTAGGTCTTTCCCTTTAGGTTTTACCCCAACAATGTTTTCATTAGTTTCGCTCACTCTCGAAATCAAGCATTTTACAGCAGGTTGGAGCAGCCTGTATCTCAGCACAGGAATAAGGTAGGGAAGAATTCTAAGGCTCATTTTGACTGCCTCCAGAAGTTAGATCAGATGGCAAATTGGATTTGGTGCTAGGTCTTTCCCTTTAGGTTTTACCCCAACAATGTTTTCATTAGTTTCGCTCACTCTCGAAATCAAGCATTTTACAGCAGGTTGGAGCAGCCTGTATCTCAGCACAGGAATAAGGTAGGGAAGAATTCTAAGGCTCATTTTGACTGCCTCCAGAAGTTAGATCAGATGGCAAATTGGATTTGGTGCTAGGTCTTTCCCTTTAGGTTTTACCCCAACAATGTTTTCATTAGTTTCGCTCACTCTCGAAATCAAGCATTTTACAGCAGGTTGGAGCAGCCTGTATCTCAGCACAGGAATAAGGTAGGGAAGAATTCTAAGGCTCATTTTGACTGCCTCCAGAAGTTAGATCAGATGGCAAATTGGATTTGGTGCTAGGTCTTTCCCTTTAGGTTTTACCCCAACAATGTTTTCATTAGTTTCGCTCACTCTCGAAATCAAGCATTTTACAGCAGGTTGGAGCAGCCTGTATCTCAGCACAGGAATAAGGTAGGGAAGAATTCTAAGGCTCATTTTGACTGCCTCCAGAAGTTAGATCAGATGGCAAATTGGATTTGGTGCTAGGTCTTTCCCTTTAGGTTTTACCCCAACAATGTTTTCATTAGTTTCGCTCACTCTCGAAATCAAGCATTTTACAGCAGGTTGGAGCAGCCTGTATCTCAGCACAGGAATAAGGTAGGGAAGAATTCTAAGGCTCATTTTGACTGCCTCCAGAAGTTAGATCAGATGGCAAATTGGATTTGGTGCTAGGTCTTTCCCTTTAGGTTTTACCCCAACAATGTTTTCATTAGTTTCGCTCACTCTCGAAATCAAGCATTTTACAGCAGGTTGGAGCAGCCTGTATCTCAGCACAGGAATAAGGTAGGGAAGAATTCTAAGGCTCATTTTGACTGCCTCCAGAAGTTAGATCAGATGGCAAATTGGATTTGGTGCTAGGTCTTTCCCTTTAGGTTTTACCCCAACAATGTTTTCATTAGTTTCGCTCACTCTCGAAATCAAGCATTTTACAGCAGGTTGGAGCAGCCTGTATCTCAGCACAGGAATAAGGTAGGGAAGAATTCTAAGGCTCATTTTGACTGCCTCCAGAAGTTAGATCAGATGGCAAATTGGATTTGGTGCTAGGTCTTTCCCTTTAGGTTTTACCCCAACAATGTTTTCATTAGTTTCGCTCACTCTCGAAATCAAGCATTTTACAGCAGGTTGGAGCAGCCTGTATCTCAGCACAGGAATAAGGTAGGGAAGAATTCTAAGGCTCATTTTGACTGCCTCCAGAAGTTAGATCAGATGGCAAATTGGATTTGGTGCTAGGTCTTTCCCTTTAGGTTTTACCCCAACAATGTTTTCATTAGTTTCGCTCACTCTCGAAATCAAGCATTTTACAGCAGGTTGGAGCAGCCTGTATCTCAGCACAGGAATAAGGTAGGGAAGAATTCTAAGGCTCATTTTGACTGCCTCCAGAAGTTAGATCAGATGGCAAATTGGATTTGGTGCTAGGTCTTTCCCTTTAGGTTTTACCCCAACAATGTTTTCATTAGTTTCGCTCACTCTCGAAATCAAGCATTTTACAGCAGGTTGGAGCAGCCTGTATCTCAGCACAGGAATAAGGTAGGGAAGAATTCTAAGGCTCATTTTGACTGCCTCCAGAAGTTAGATCAGATGGCAAATTGGATTTGGTGCTAGGTCTTTCCCTTTAGGTTTTACCCCAACAATGTTTTCATTAGTTTCGCTCACTCTCGAAATCAAGCATTTTACAGCAGGTTGGAGCAGCCTGTATCTCAGCACAGGAATAAGGTAGGGAAGAATTCTAAGGCTCATTTTGACTGCCTCCAGAAGTTAGATCAGATGGCAAATTGGATTTGGTGCTAGGTCTTTCCCTTTAGGTTTTACCCCAACAATGTTTTCATTAGTTTCGCTCACTCTCGAAATCAAGCATTTTACAGCAGGTTGGAGCAGCCTGTATCTCAGCACAGGAATAAGGTAGGGAAGAATTCTAAGGCTCATTTTGACTGCCTCCAGAAGTTAGATCAGATGGCAAATTGGATTTGGTGCTAGGTCTTTCCCTTTAGGTTTTACCCCAACAATGTTTTCATTAGTTTCGCTCACTCTCGAAATCAAGCATTTTACAGCAGGTTGGAGCAGCCTGTATCTCAGCACAGGAATAAGGTAGGGAAGAATTCTAAGGCTCATTTTGACTGCCTCCAGAAGATAGATCAGATGGCAAATTGGATTTGGTGCTAGGTCTTTCCCTTTAGGTTTTACCCCAACAATGTTTTCATTAGTTTCGCTCACTCTCGAAATCAAGCATTTTACAGCAGGTTGGAGCAGCCTGTATCTCAGCACAGGAATAAGGTAGGGAAGAATTCTAAGGCTCATTTTGACTGCCTCCAGAAGTTAGATCAGATGGCAAATTGGATTTGGTGCTAGGTCTTTCCCTTTAGGTTTTACCCCAACAATGTTTTCATTAGTTTCGCTCACTCTCGAAATCAAGCATTTTACAGCAGGTTGGAGCAGCCTGTATCTCAGCACAGGAATAAGGTAGGGAAGAATTCTAAGGCTCATTTTGACTGCCTCCAGAAGTTAGATCAGATGGCAAATTGGATTTGGTGCTAGGTCTTTCCCTTTAGGTTTTACCCCAACAATGTTTTCATTAGTTTCGCTCACTCTCGAAATCAAGCATTTTACAGCAGGTTGGAGCAGCCTGTATCTCAGCACAGGAATAAGGTAGGGAAGAATTCTAAGGCTCATTTTGACTGCCTCCAGAAGTTAGATCAGATGGCAAATTGGATTTGGTGCTAGGTCTTTCCCTTTAGGTTTTACCCCAACAATGTTTTCATTAGTTTCGCTCACTCTCGAAATCAAGCATTTTACAGCAGGTTGGAGCAGCCTGTATCTCAGCACAGGAATAAGGTAGGGAAGAATTCTAAGGCTCATTTTGACTGCCTCCAGAAGTTAGATCAGATGGCAAATTGGATTTGGTGCTAGGTCTTTCCCTTTAGGTTTTACCCCAACAATGTTTTCATTAGTTTCGCTCACTCTCGAAATCAAGCATTTTACAGCAGGTTGGAGCAGCCTGTATCTCAGCACAGGAATAAGGTAGGGAAGAATTCTAAGGCTCATTTTGACTGCCTCCAGAAGTTAGATCAGATGGCAAATTGGATTTGGTGCTAGGTCTTTCCCTTTAGGTTTTACCCCAACAATGTTTTCATTAGTTTCGCTCACTCTCGAAATCAAGCATTTTACAGCAGGTTGGAGCAGCCTGTATCTCAGCACAGGAATAAGGTAGGGAAGAATTCTAAGGCTCATTTTGACTGCCTCCAGAAGTTAGATCAGATGGCAAATTGGATTTGGTGCTAGGTCTTTCCCTTTAGGTTTTACCCCAACAATGTTTTCATTAGTTTCGCTCACTCTCGAAATCAAGCATTTTACAGCAGGTTGGAGCAGCCTGTATCTCAGCACAGGAATAAGGTAGGGAAGAATTCTAAGGCTCATTTTGACTGCCTCCAGAAGTTAGATCAGATGGCAAATTGGATTTGGTGCTAGGTCTTTCCCTTTAGGTTTTACCCCAACAATGTTTTCATTAGTTTCGCTCACTCTCGAAATCAAGCATTTTACAGCAGGTTGGAGCAGCCTGTATCTCAGCACAGGAATAAGGTAGGGAAGAATTCTAAGGCTCATTTTGACTGCCTCCAGAAGTTAGATCAGATGGCAAATTGGATTTGGTGCTAGGTCTTTCCCTTTAGGTTTTACCCCAACAATGTTTTCATTAGTTTCGCTCACTCTCGAAATCAAGCATTTTACAGCAGGTTGGAGCAGCCTGTATCTCAGCACAGGAATAAGGTAGGGAAGAATTCTAAGGCTCATTTTGACTGCCTCCAGAAGTTAGATCAGATGGCAAATTGGATTTGGTGCTAGGTCTTTCCCTTTAGGTTTTACCCCAACAATGTTTTCATTAGTTTCGCTCACTCTCGAAATCAAGCATTTTACAGCAGGTTGGAGCAGCCTGTATCTCAGCACAGGAATAAGGTAGGGAAGAATTCTAAGGCTCATTTTGACTGCCTCCAGAAGTTAGATCAGATGGCAAATTGGATTTGGTGCTAGGTCTTTCCCTTTAGGTTTTACCCCAACAATGTTTTCATTAGTTTCGCTCACTCTCGAAATCAAGCATTTTACAGCAGGTTGGAGCAGCCTGTATCTCAGCACAGGAATAAGGTAGGGAAGAATTCTAAGGCTCATTTTGACTGCCTCCAGAAGTTAGATCAGATGGCAAATTGGATTTGGTGCTAGGTCTTTCCCTTTAGGTTTTACCCCAACAATGTTTTCATTAGTTTCGCTCACTCTCGAAATCAAGCATTTTACAGCAGGTTGGAGCAGCCTGTATCTCAGCACAGGAATAAGGTAGGGAAGAATTCTAAGGATCATTTTGACTGCCTCCAGAAGTTAGATCAGATGGCAAATTGGATTTGGTGCTAGGTCTTTCCCTTTAGGTTTTACCCCAACAATGTTTTCATTAGTTTCGCTCACTCTCGAAATCAAGCATTTTACAGCAGGTTGGAGCAGCCTGTATCTCAGCACAGGAATAAGGTAGGGAAGAATTCTAAGGCTCATTTTGACTGCCTCCAGAAGTTAGATCAGATGGCAAATTGGATTTGGTGCTAGGTCTTTCCCTTTAGGTTTTACCCCAACAATGTTTTCATTAGTTTCGCTCACTCTCGAAATCAAGCATTTTACAGCAGGTTGGAGCAGCCTGTATCTCAGCACAGGAATAAGGGTAGGGAAGAATTCTAAGGCTCATTTTGACTGCCTCCAGAAGTTAGATCAGATGGCAAATTGGATTTGGTGCTAGGTCTTTCCCTTTAGGTTTTACCCCAACAATGTTTTCATTAGTTTCGCTCACTCTCGAAATCAAGCATTTTACAGCAGGTTGGAGCAGCCTGTATCTCAGCACAGGAATAAGGTAGGGAAGAATTCTAAGGCTCATTTTGACTGCCTCCAGAAGTTAGATCAGATGGCAAATTGGATTTGGTGCTACGTCTTTCCCTTTAGGTTTTACCCCAACAATGTTTTCATTAGTTTCGCTCACTCTCGAAATCAAGCATTTTACAGCAGGTTGGAGCAGCCTGTATCTCAGCACAGGAATAAGGTAGGGAAGAATTCTAAGGATCATTTTGACTGCCTCCAGAAGTTAGATCAGATGGCAAATTGGATTTGGTGCTAGGTCTTTCCCTTTAGGTTTTACCCCAACAATGTTTTCATTAGTTTCGCTCACTCTCGAAATCAAGCATTTTACAGCAGGTTGGAGCAGCCTGTATCTCAGCACAGGAATAAGGTAGGGAAGAATTCTAAGGCTCATTTTGACTGCCTCCAGAAGTTAGATCAGATGGCAAATTGGATTTGGTGCTAGGTCTTTCCCTTTAGGTTTTACCCCAACAATGTTTTCATTAGTTTCGCTCACTCTCGAAATCAAGCATTTTACAGCAGGTTGGAGCAGCCTGTATCTCAGCACAGGAATAAGGTAGGGAAGAATTCTAAGGATCATTTTGACTGCCTCCAGAAGTTAGATCAGATGGCAAATTGGATTTGGTGCTAGGTCTTTCCCTTTAGGTTTTACCCCAACAATGTTTTCATTAGTTTCGCTCACTCTCGAAATCAAGCATTTTACAGCAGGTTGGAGCAGCCTGTATCTCAGCACAGGAATAAGGTAGGGAAGAATTCTAAGGATCATTTTGACTGCCTCCAGAAGTTAGATCAGATGGCAAATTGGATTTGGTGCTAGGTCTTTCCCTTTAGGTTTTACCCCAACAATGTTTTCATTAGTTTCGCTCACTCTCGAAATCAAGCATTTTACAGCAGGTTGGAGCAGCCTGTATCTCAGCACAGGAATAAGGTAGGGAAGAATTCTAAGGCTCATTGTGACTGCCTCCAGAAGTTAGATCAGATGGCAAATTGGATTTGGTGCTAGGTCTTTCCCTTTAGGTTTTACCCCAACAATGTTTTCATTAGTTTCGCTCACTCTCGAAATCAAGCATTTTACAGCAGGTTGGAGCAGCCTGTATCTCAGCACAGGAATAAGGTAGGGAAGAATTCTAAGGATCATTTTGACTGCCTCCAGAAGTTAGATCAGATGGCAAATTGGATTTGGTGCTAGGTCTTTCCCTTTAGGTTTTACCCCAACAATGTTTTCATTAGTTTCGCTCACTCTCGAAATCAAGCATTTTACAGCAGGTTGGAGCAGCCTGTATCTCAGCACAGGAATAAGGTAGGGAAGAATTCTAAGGCTCATTTTGACTGCCTCCAGAAGTTAGATCAGATGGCAAATTGGATTTGGTGCTAGGTCTTTCCCTTTAGGTTTTACCCCAACAATGTTTTCATTAGTTTCGCTCACTCTCGAAATCAAGCATTTTACAGCAGGTTGGAGCAGCCTGTATCTCAGCACAGGAATAAGGTAGGGAAGAATTCTAAGGCTCATTTTGACTGCCTCCAGAAGTTAGATCAGATGGCAAATTGGATTTGGTGCTAGGTCTTTCCCTTTAGGTTTTACCCCAACAATGTTTTCATTAGTTTCGCTCACTCTCGAAATCAAGCATTTTACAGCAGGTTGGAGCAGCCTGTATCTCAGCACAGGAATAAGGTAGGGAAGAATTCTAAGGATCATTTTGACTGCCTCCAGAAGTTAGATCAGATGGCAAATTGGATTTGGTGCTAGGTCTTTCCCTTTAGGTTTTACCCCAACAATGTTTTCATTAGTTTCGCTCACTCTCGAAATCAAGCATTTTACAGCAGGTTGGAGCAGCCTGTATCTCAGCACAGGAATAAGGTAGGGAAGAATTCTAAGGCTCATTTTGACTGCCTCCAGAAGTTAGATCAGATGGCAAATTGGATTTGGTGCTAGGTCTTTCCCTTTAGGTTTTACCCCAACAATGTTTTCATTAGTTTCGCTCACTCTCGAAATCAAGCATTTTACAGCAGGTTGGAGCAGCCTGTATCTCAGCACAGGAATAAGGTAGGGAAGAATTCTAAGGATCATTTTGACTGCCTCCAGAAGTTAGATCAGATGGCAAATTGGATTTGGTGCTAGGTCTTTCCCTTTAGGTTTTACCCCAACAATGTTTTCATTAGTTTCGCTCACTCTCGAAATCAAGCATTTTACAGCAGGTTGGAGCAGCCTGTATCTCAGCACAGGAATAAGGTAGGGAAGAATTCTAAGGCTCATTTTGACTGCCTCCAGAAGTTAGATCAGATGGCAAATTGGATTTGGTGCTAGGTCTTTCCCTTTAGGTTTTACCCCAACAATGTTTTCATTAGTTTCGCTCACTCTCGAAATCAAGCATTTTACAGCAGGTTGGAGCAGCCTGTATCTCAGCACAGGAATAAGGTAGGGAAGAATTCTAAGGCTCATTTTGACTGCCTCCAGAAGTTAGATCAGATGGCAAATTGGATTTGGTGCTAGGTCTTTCCCTTTAGGTTTTACCCCAACAATGTTTTCATTAGTTTCGCTCACTCTCGAAATCAAGCATTTTACAGCAGGTTGGAGCAGCCTGTATCTCAGCACAGGAATAAGGTAGGGAAGAATTCTAAGGATCATTTTGACTGCCTCCAGAAGTTAGATCAGATGGCAAATTGGATTTGGTGCTAGGTCTTTCCCTTTAGGTTTTACCCCAACAATGTTTTCATTAGTTTCGCTCACTCTCGAAATCAAGCATTTTACAGCAGGTTGGAGCAGCCTGTATCTCAGCACAGGAATAAGGTAGGGAAGAATTCTAAGGATCATTTTGACTGCCTCCAGAAGTTAGATCAGATGGCAAATTGGATTTGGTGCTAGGTCTTTCCCTTTAGGTTTTACCCCAACAATGTTTTCATTAGTTTCGCTCACTCTCGAAATCAAGCATTTTACAGCAGGTTGGAGCAGCCTGTATCTCAGCACAGGAATAAGGTAGGGAAGAATTCTAAGGCTCATTGTGACTGCCTCCAGAAGTTAGATCAGATGGCAAATTGGATTTGGTGCTAGGTCTTTCCCTTTAGGTTTTACCCCAACAATGTTTTCATTAGTTTCGCTCACTCTCGAAATCAAGCATTTTACAGCAGGTTGGAGCAGCCTGTATCTCAGCACAGGAATAAGGTAGGGAAGAATTCTAAGGATCATTTTGACTGCCTCCAGAAGTTAGATCAGATGGCAAATTGGATTTGGTGCTAGGTCTTTCCCTTTAGGTTTTACCCCAACAATGTTTTCATTAGTTTCGCTCACTCTCGAAATCAAGCATTTTACAGCAGGTTGGAGCAGCCTGTATCTCAGCACAGGAATAAGGTAGGGAAGAATTCTAAGGCTCATTTTGACTGCCTCCAGAAGTTAGATCAGATGGCAAATTGGATTTGGTGCTAGGTCTTTCCCTTTAGGTTTTACCCCAACAATGTTTTCATTAGTTTCGCTCACTCTCGAAATCAAGCATTTTACAGCAGGTTGGAGCAGCCTGTATCTCAGCACAGGAATAAGGTAGGGAAGAATTCTAAGGCTCATTTTGACTGCCTCCAGAAGTTAGATCAGATGGCAAATTGGATTTGGTGCTAGGTCTTTCCCTTTAGGTTTTACCCCAACAATGTTTTCATTAGTTTCGCTCACTCTCGAAATCAAGCATTTTACAGCAGGTTGGAGCAGCCTGTATCTCAGCACAGGAATAAGGTAGGGAAGAATTCTAAGGCTCATTTTGACTGCCTCCAGAAGTTAGATCAGATGGCAAATTGGATTTGGTGCTAGGTCTTTCCCTTTAGGTTTTACCCCAACAATGTTTTCATTAGTTTCGCTCACTCTCGAAATCAAGCATTTTACAGCAGGTTGGAGCAGCCTGTATCTCAGCACAGGAATAAGGTAGGGAAGAATTCTAAGGATCATTTTGACTGCCTCCAGAAGTTAGATCAGATGGCAAATTGGATTTGGTGCTAGGTCTTTCCCTTTAGGTTTTACCCCAACAATGTTTTCATTAGTTTCGCTCACTCTCGAAATCAAGCATTTTACAGCAGGTTGGAGCAGCCTGTATCTCAGCACAGGAATAAGGTAGGGAAGAATTCTAAGGCTCATTTTGACTGCCTCCAGAAGTTAGATCAGATGGCAAATTGGATTTGGTGCTAGGTCTTTCCCTTTAGGTTTTACCCCAACAATGTTTTCATTAGTTTCGCTCACTCTCGAAATCAAGCATTTTACAGCAGGTTGGAGCAGCCTGTATCTCAGCACAGGAATAAGGTAGGGAAGAATTCTAAGGATCATTTTGACTGCCTCCAGAAGTTAGATCAGATGGCAAATTGGATTTGGTGCTAGGTCTTTCCCTTTAGGTTTTACCCCAACAATGTTTTCATTAGTTTCGCTCACTCTCGAAATCAAGCATTTTACAGCAGGTTGGAGCAGCCTGTATCTCAGCACAGGAATAAGGTAGGGAAGAATTCTAAGGATCATTTTGACTGCCTCCAGAAGTTAGATCAGATGGCAAATTGGATTTGGTGCTAGGTCTTTCCCTTTAGGTTTTACCCCAACAATGTTTTCATTAGTTTCGCTCACTCTCGAAATCAAGCATTTTACAGCAGGTTGGAGCAGCCTGTATCTCAGCACAGGAATAAGGTAGGGAAGAATTCTAAGGCTCATTGTGACTGCCTCCAGAAGTTAGATCAGATGGCAAATTGGATTTGGTGCTAGGTCTTTCCCTTTAGGTTTTACCCCAACAATGTTTTCATTAGTTTCGCTCACTCTCGAAATCAAGCATTTTACAGCAGGTTGGAGCAGCCTGTATCTCAGCACAGGAATAAGGTAGGGAAGAATTCTAAGGATCATTTTGACTGCCTCCAGAAGTTAGATCAGATGGCAAATTGGATTTGGTGCTAGGTCTTTCCCTTTAGGTTTTACCCCAACAATGTTTTCATTAGTTTCGCTCACTCTCGAAATCAAGCATTTTACAGCAGGTTGGAGCAGCCTGTATCTCAGCACAGGAATAAGGTAGGGAAGAATTCTAAGGCTCATTTTGACTGCCTCCAGAAGTTAGATCAGATGGCAAATTGGATTTGGTGCTAGGTCTTTCCCTTTAGGTTTTACCCCAACAATGTTTTCATTAGTTTCGCTCACTCTCGAAATCAAGCATTTTACAGCAGGTTGGAGCAGCCTGTATCTCAGCACAGGAATAAGGTAGGGAAGAATTCTAAGGCTCATTTTGACTGCCTCCAGAAGTTAGATCAGATGGCAAATTGGATTTGGTGCTAGGTCTTTCCCTTTAGGTTTTACCCCAACAATGTTTTCATTAGTTTCGCTCACTCTCGAAATCAAGCATTTTACAGCAGGTTGGAGCAGCCTGTATCTCAGCACAGGAATAAGGTAGGGAAGAATTCTAAGGATCATTTTGACTGCCTCCAGAAGTTAGATCAGATGGCAAATTGGATTTGGTGCTAGGTCTTTCCCTTTAGGTTTTACCCCAACAATGTTTTCATTAGTTTCGCTCACTCTCGAAATCAAGCATTTTACAGCAGGTTGGAGCAGCCTGTATCTCAGCACAGGAATAAGGTAGGGAAGAATTCTAAGGCTCATTTTGACTGCCTCCAGAAGTTAGATCAGATGGCAAATTGGATTTGGTGCTAGGTCTTTCCCTTTAGGTTTTACCCCAACAATGTTTTCATTAGTTTCGCTCACTCTCGAAATCAAGCATTTTACAGCAGGTTGGAGCAGCCTGTATCTCAGCACAGGAATAAGGTAGGGAAGAATTCTAAGGATCATTTTGACTGCCTCCAGAAGTTAGATCAGATGGCAAATTGGATTTGGTGCTAGGTCTTTCCCTTTAGGTTTTACCCCAACAATGTTTTCATTAGTTTCGCTCACTCTCGAAATCAAGCATTTTACAGCAGGTTGGAGCAGCCTGTATCTCAGCACAGGAATAAGGTAGGGAAGAATTCTAAGGCTCATTTTGACTGCCTCCAGAAGTTAGATCAGATGGCAAATTGGATTTGGTGCTAGGTCTTTCCCTTTAGGTTTTACCCCAACAATGTTTTCATTAGTTTCGCTCACTCTCGAAATCAAGCATTTTACAGCAGGTTGGAGCAGCCTGTATCTCAGCACAGGAATAAGGTAGGGAAGAATTCTAAGGCTCATTTTGACTGCCTCCAGAAGTTAGATCAGATGGCAAATTGGATTTGGTGCTAGGTCTTTCCCTTTAGGTTTTACCCCAACAATGTTTTCATTAGTTTCGCTCACTCTCGAAATCAAGCATTTTACAGCAGGTTGGAGCAGCCTGTATCTCAGCACAGGAATAAGGTAGGGAAGAATTCTAAGGCTCATTTTGACTGCCTCCAGAAGTTAGATCAGATGGCAAATTGGATTTGGTGCTAGGTCTTTCCCTTTAGGTTTTACCCCAACAATGTTTTCATTAGTTTCGCTCACTCTCCAAATCAAGCATTTTACAGCAGGTTGGAGCAGCCTGTATCTCAGCACAGGAATAAGGTAGGGAAGAATTCTAAGGCTCATTTTGACTGCCTCCAGAAGTTAGATCAGATGGCAAATTGGATTTGGTGCTAGGTCTTTCCCTTTAGGTTTTACCCCAACAATGTTTTCATTAGTTTCGCTCACTCTCGAAATCAAGCATTTTACAGCAGGTTGGAGCAGCCTGTATCTCAGCACAGGAATAAGGTAGGGAAGAATTCTAAGGCTCATTTTGACTGCCTCCAGAAGTTAGATCAGATGGCAAATTGGATTTGGTGCTAGGTCTTTCCCTTTAGGTTTTACCCCAACAATGTTTTCATTAGTTTCGCTCACTCTCGAAATCAAGCATTTTACAGCAGGTTGGAGCAGCCTGTATCTCAGCACAGGAATAAGGTAGGGAAGAATTCTAAGGATCATTTTGACTGCCTCCAGAAGTTAGATCAGATGGCAAATTGGATTTGGTGCTAGGTCTTTCCCTTTAGGTTTTACCCCAACAATGTTTTCATTAGTTTCGCTCACTCTCGAAATCAAGCATTTTACAGCAGGTTGGAGCAGCCTGTATCTCAGCACAGGAATAAGGTAGGGAAGAATTCTAAGGATCATTTTGACTGCCTCCAGAAGTTAGATCAGATGGCAAATTGGATTTGGTGCTAGGTCTTTCCCTTTAGGTTTTACCCCAACAATGTTTTCATTAGTTTCGCTCACTCTCGAAATCAAGCATTTTACAGCAGGTTGGAGCAGCCTGTATCTCAGCACAGGAATAAGGTAGGGAAGAATTCTAAGGATCATTTTGACTGCCTCCAGAAGTTAGATCAGATGGCAAATTGGATTTGGTGCTAGGTCTTTCCCTTTAGGTTTTACCCCAACAATGTTTTCATTAGTTTCGCTCACTCTCGAAATCAAGCATTTTACAGCAGGTTGGAGCAGCCTGTATCTCAGCACAGGAATAAGGTAGGGAAGAATTCTAAGGATCATTTTGACTGCCTCCAGAAGTTAGATCAGATGGCAAATTGGATTTGGTGCTAGGTCTTTCCCTTTAGGTTTTACCCCAACAATGTTTTCATTAGTTTCGCTCACTCTCGAAATCAAGCATTTTACAGCAGGTTGGAGCAGCCTGTATCTCAGCACAGGAATAAGGTAGGGAAGAATTCTAAGGCTCATTTTGACTGCCTCCAGAAGTTAGATCAGATGGCAAATTGGATTTGGTGCTAGGTCTTTCCCTTTAGGTTTTACCCCAACAATGTTTTCATTAGTTTCGCTCACTCTCGAAATCAAGCATTTTACAGCAGGTTGGAGCAGCCTGTATCTCAGCACAGGAATAAGGTAGGGAAGAATTCTAAGGATCATTTTGACTGCCTCCAGAAGTTAGATCAGATGGCAAATTGGATTTGGTGCTAGGTCTTTCCCTTTAGGTTTTACCCCAACAATGTTTTCATTAGTTTCGCTCACTCTCGAAATCAAGCATTTTACAGCAGGTTGGAGCAGCCTGTATCTCAGCACAGGAATAAGGTAGGGAAGAATTCTAAGGATCATTTTGACTGCCTCCAGAAGTTAGATCAGATGGCAAATTGGATTTGGTGCTAGGTCTTTCCCTTTAGGTTTTACCCCAACAATGTTTTCATTAGTTTCGCTCACTCTCGAAATCAAGCATTTTACAGCAGGTTGGAGCAGCCTGTATCTCAGCACAGGAATAAGGTAGGGAAGAATTCTAAGGCTCATTGTGACTGCCTCCAGAAGTTAGATCAGATGGCAAATTGGATTTGGTGCTAGGTCTTTCCCTTTAGGTTTTACCCCAACAATGTTTTCATTAGTTTCGCTCACTCTCGAAATCAAGCATTTTACAGCAGGTTGGAGCAGCCTGTATCTCAGCACAGGAATAAGGTAGGGAAGAATTCTAAGGATCATTTTGACTGCCTCCAGAAGTTAGATCAGATGGCAAATTGGATTTGGTGCTAGGTCTTTCCCTTTAGGTTTTACCCCAACAATGTTTTCATTAGTTTCGCTCACTCTCGAAATCAAGCATTTTACAGCAGGTTGGAGCAGCCTGTATCTCAGCACAGGAATAAGGTAGGGAAGAATTCTAAGGCTCATTTTGACTGCCTCCAGAAGTTAGATCAGATGGCAAATTGGATTTGGTGCTAGGTCTTTCCCTTTAGGTTTTACCCCAACAATGTTTTCATTAGTTTCGCTCACTCTCGAAATCAAGCATTTTACAGCAGGTTGGAGCAGCCTGTATCTCAGCACAGGAATAAGGTAGGGAAGAATTCTAAGGATCATTTTGACTGCCTCCAGAAGTTAGATCAGATGGCAAATTGGATTTGGTGCTAGGTCTTTCCCTTTAGGTTTTACCCCAACAATGTTTTCATTAGTTTCGCTCACTCTCGAAATCAAGCATTTTACAGCAGGTTGGAGCAGCCTGTATCTCAGCACAGGAATAAGGTAGGGAAGAATTCTAAGGCTCATTTTGACTGCCTCCAGAAGTTAGATCAGATGGCAAATTGGATTTGGTGCTAGGTCTTTCCCTTTAGGTTTTACCCCAACAATGTTTTCATTAGTTTCGCTCACTCTCGAAATCAAGCATTTTACAGCAGGTTGGAGCAGCCTGTATCTCAGCACAGGAATAAGGTAGGGAAGAATTCTAAGGATCATTTTGACTGCCTCCAGAAGTTAGATCAGATGGCAAATTGGATTTGGTGCTAGGTCTTTCCCTTTAGGTTTTACCCCAACAATGTTTTCATTAGTTTCGCTCACTCTCGAAATCAAGCATTTTACAGCAGGTTGGAGCAGCCTGTATCTCAGCACAGGAATAAGGTAGGGAAGAATTCTAAGGATCATTTTGACTGCCTCCAGAAGTTAGATCAGATGGCAAATTGGATTTGGTGCTAGGTCTTTCCCTTTAGGTTTTACCCCAACAATGTTTTCATTAGTTTCGCTCACTCTCGAAATCAAGCATTTTACAGCAGGTTGGAGCAGCCTGTATCTCAGCACAGGAATAAGGTAGGGAAGAATTCTAAGGCTCATTTTGACTGCCTCCAGAAGTTAGATCAGATGGCAAATTGGATTTGGTGCTAGGTCTTTCCCTTTAGGTTTTACCCCAACAATGTTTTCATTAGTTTCGCTCACTCTCGAAATCAAGCATTTTACAGCAGGTTGGAGCAGCCTGTATCTCAGCACAGGAATAAGGTAGGGAAGAATTCTAAGGCTCATTTTGACTGCCTCCAGAAGTTAGATCAGATGGCAAATTGGATTTGGTGCTAGGTCTTTCCCTTTAGGTTTTACCCCAACAATGTTTTCATTAGTTTCGCTCACTCTCGAAATCAAGCATTTTACAGCAGGTTGGAGCAGCCTGTATCTCAGCACAGGAATAAGGTAGGGAAGAATTCTAAGGCTCATTTTGACTGCCTCCAGAAGTTAGATCAGATGGCAAATTGGATTTGGTGCTACGTCTTTCCCTTTAGGTTTTACCCCAACAATGTTTTCATTAGTTTCGCTCACTCTCGAAATCAAGCATTTTACAGCAGGTTGGAGCAGCCTGTATCTCAGCACAGGAATAAGGTAGGGAAGAATTCTAAGGCTCATTTTGACTGCCTCCAGAAGTTAGATCAGATGGCAAATTGGATTTGGTGCTAGGTCTTTCCCTTTAGGTTTTACCCCAACAATGTTTTCATTAGTTTCGCTCACTCTCGAAATCAAGCATTTTACAGCAGGTTGGAGCAGCCTGTATCTCAGCACAGGAATAAGGTAGGGAAGAATTCTAAGGCTCATTTTGACTGCCTCCAGAAGTTAGATCAGATGGCAAATTGGATTTGGTGCTAGGTCTTTCCCTTTAGGTTTTACCCCAACAATGTTTTCATTAGTTTCGCTCACTCTCGAAATCAAGCATTTTACAGCAGGTTGGAGCAGCCTGTATCTCAGCACAGGAATAAGGTAGGGAAGAATTCTAAGGATCATTTTGACTGCCTCCAGAAGTTAGATCAGATGGCAAATTGGATTTGGTGCTAGGTCTTTCCCTTTAGGTTTTACCCCAACAATGTTTTCATTAGTTTCGCTCACTCTCGAAATCAAGCATTTTACAGCAGGTTGGAGCAGCCTGTATCTCAGCACAGGAATAAGGTAGGGAAGAATTCTAAGGCTCATTTTGACTGCCTCCAGAAGTTAGATCAGATGGCAAATTGGATTTGGTGCTAGGTCTTTCCCTTTAGGTTTTACCCCAACAATGTTTTCATTAGTTTCGCTCACTCTCGAAATCAAGCATTTTACAGCAGGTTGGAGCAGCCTGTATCTCAGCACAGGAATAAGGTAGGGAAGAATTCTAAGGCTCATTTTGACTGCCTCCAGAAGTTAGATCAGATGGCAAATTGGATTTGGTGCTAGGTCTTTCCCTTTAGGTTTTACCCCAACAATGTTTTCATTAGTTTCGCTCACTCTCGAAATCAAGCATTTTACAGCAGGTTGGAGCAGCCTGTATCTCAGCACAGGAATAAGGTAGGGAAGAATTCTAAGGCTCATTTTGACTGCCTCCAGAAGTTAGATCAGATGGCAAATTGGATTTGGTGCTAGGTCTTTCCCTTTAGGTTTTACCCCAACAATGTTTTCATTAGTTTCGCTCACTCTCGAAATCAAGCATTTTACAGCAGGTTGGAGCAGCCTGTATCTCAGCACAGGAATAAGGTAGGGAAGAATTCTAAGGCTCATTTTGACTGCCTCCAGAAGTTAGATCAGATGGCAAATTGGATTTGGTGCTAGGTCTTTCCCTTTAGGTTTTACCCCAACAATGTTTTCATTAGTTTCGCTCACTCTCGAAATCAAGCATTTTACAGCAGGTTGGAGCAGCCTGTATCTCAGCACAGGAATAAGGTAGGGAAGAATTCTAAGGCTCATTTTGACTGCCTCCAGAAGTTAGATCAGATGGCAAATTGGATTTGGTGCTAGGTCTTTCCCTTTAGGTTTTACCCCAACAATGTTTTCATTAGTTTCGCTCACTCTCGAAATCAAGCATTTTACAGCAGGTTGGAGCAGCCTGTATCTCAGCACAGGAATAAGGTAGGGAAGAATTCTAAGGCTCATTTTGACTGCCTCCAGAAGTTAGATCAGATGGCAAATTGGATTTGGTGCTAGGTCTTTCCCTTTAGGTTTTACCCCAACAATGTTTTCATTAGTTTCGCTCACTCTCGAAATCAAGCATTTTACAGCAGGTTGGAGCAGCCTGTATCTCAGCACAGGAATAAGGTAGGGAAGAATTCTAAGGCTCATTTTGACTGCCTCCAGAAGTTAGATCAGATGGCAAATTGGATTTGGTGCTAGGTCTTTCCCTTTAGGTTTTACCCCAACAATGTTTTCATTAGTTTCGCTCACTCTCGAAATCAAGCATTTTACAGCAGGTTGGAGCAGCCTGTATCTCAGCACAGGAATAAGGTAGGGAAGAATTCAAATGCTCATTTTGACTGCCTCCAGAAGTTAGATCAGATGGCAAATTGGATTTGGTGCTAGGTCTTTCCCTTTAGGTTTTACCCCAACAATGTTTTCATTAGTTTCGCTCACTCTCGAAATCAAGCATTTTACAGCAGGTTGGAGCAGCCTGTATCTCAGCACAGGAATAAGGTAGGGAAGAATTCAAATGCTCATTTTGACTGCCTCCAGAAGTTAGATCAGATGGCAAATTGGATTTGGTGCTAGGTCTTTCCCTTTAGGTTTTACCCCAACAATGTTTTCATTAGTTTCGCTCACTCTCGAAATCAAGCATTTTACAGCAGGTTGGAGCAGCCTGTATCTCAGCACAGGAATAAGGTAGGGAAGAATTCTAAGGCTCATTTTGACTGCCTCCAGAAGTTAGATCAGATGGCAAATTGGATTTGGTGCTAGGTCTTTCCCTTTAGGTTTTACCCCAACAATGTTTTCATTAGTTTCGCTCACTCTCGAAATCAAGCATTTTACAGCAGGTTGGAGCAGCCTGTATCTCAGCACAGGAATAAGGTAGGGAAGAATTCTAAGGCTCATTTTGACTGCCTCCAGAAGTTAGATCAGATGGCAAATTGGATTTGGTGCTAGGTCTTTCCCTTTAGGTTTTACCCCAACAATGTTTTCATTAGTTTCGCTCACTCTCGAAATCAAGCATTTTACAGCAGGTTGGAGCAGCCTGTATCTCAGCACAGGAATAAGGTAGGGAAGAATTCTAAGGCTCATTTTGACTGCCTCCAGAAGTTAGATCAGATGGCAAATTGGATTTGGTGCTAGGTCTTTCCCTTTAGGTTTTACCCCAACAATGTTTTCATTAGTTTCGCTCACTCTCGAAATCAAGCATTTTACAGCAGGTTGGAGCAGCCTGTATCTCAGCACAGGAATAAGGTAGGGAAGAATTCTAAGGCTCATTTTGACTGCCTCCAGAAGTTAGATCAGATGGCAAATTGGATTTGGTGCTAGGTCTTTCCCTTTAGGTTTTACCCCAACAATGTTTTCATTAGTTTCGCTCACTCTCGAAATCAAGCATTTTACAGCAGGTTGGAGCAGCCTGTATCTCAGCACAGGAATAAGGTAGGGAAGAATTCTAAGGCTCATTTTGACTGCCTCCAGAAGTTAGATCAGATGGCAAATTGGATTTGGTGCTAGGTCTTTCCCTTTAGGTTTTACCCCAACAATGTTTTCATTAGTTTCGCTCACTCTCGAAATCAAGCATTTTACAGCAGGTTGGAGCAGCCTGTATCTCAGCACAGGAATAAGGTAGGGAAGAATTCTAAGGCTCATTTTGACTGCCTCCAGAAGTTAGATCAGATGGCAAATTGGATTTGGTGCTAGGTCTTTCCCTTTAGGTTTTACCCCAACAATGTTTTCATTAGTTTCGCTCACTCTCGAAATCAAGCATTTTACAGCAGGTTGGAGCAGCCTGTATCTCAGCACAGGAATAAGGTAGGGAAGAATTCTAAGGCTCATTTTGACTGCCTCCAGAAGTTAGATCAGATGGCAAATTGGATTTGGTGCTAGGTCTTTCCCTTTAGGTTTTACCCCAACAATGTTTTCATTAGTTTCGCTCACTCTCGAAATCAAGCATTTTACAGCAGGTTGGAGCAGCCTGTATCTCAGCACAGGAATAAGGTAGGGAAGAATTCTAAGGCTCATTTTGACTGCCTCCAGAAGTTAGATCAGATGGCAAATTGGATTTGGTGCTAGGTCTTTCCCTTTAGGTTTTACCCCAACAATGTTTTCATTAGTTTCGCTCACTCTCGAAATCAAGCATTTTACAGCAGGTTGGAGCAGCCTGTATCTCAGCACAGGAATAAGGTAGGGAAGAATTCTAAGGCTCATTTTGACTGCCTCCAGAAGTTAGATCAGATGGCAAATTGGATTTGGTGCTAGGTCTTTCCCTTTAGGTTTTACCCCAACAATGTTTTCATTAGTTTCGCTCACTCTCGAAATCAAGCATTTTACAGCAGGTTGGAGCAGCCTGTATCTCAGCACAGGAATAAGGTAGGGAAGAATTCTAAGGCTCATTTTGACTGCCTCCAGAAGTTAGATCAGATGGCAAATTGGATTTGGTGCTAGGTCTTTCCCTTTAGGTTTTACCCCAACAATGTTTTCATTAGTTTCGCTCACTCTCGAAATCAAGCATTTTACAGCAGGTTGGAGCAGCCTGTATCTCAGCACAGGAATAAGGTAGGGAAGAATTCTAAGGATCATTTTGACTGCCTCCAGAAGTTAGATCAGATGGCAAATTGGATTTGGTGCTAGGTCTTTCCCTTTAGGTTTTACCCCAACAATGTTTTCATTAGTTTCGCTCACTCGCGAAATCAAGCATTTTACAGCAGGTTGGAGCAGCCTGTATCTCAGCACAGGAATAAGGTAGGGAAGAATTCTAAGGCTCATTTTGACTGCCTCCAGAAGTTAGATCAGATGGCAAATTGGATTTGGTGCTAGGTCTTTCCCTTTAGGTTTTACCCCAACAATGTTTTCATTAGTTTCGCTCACTCTCGAAATCAAGCATTTTACAGCAGGTTGGAGCAGCCTGTATCTCAGCACAGGAATAAGGTAGGGAAGAATTCTAAGGCTCATTTTGACTGCCTCCAGAAGTTAGATCAGATGGCAAATTGGATTTGGTGCTAGGTCTTTCCCTTTAGGTTTTACCCCAACAATGTTTTCATTAGTTTCGCTCACTCTCGAAATCAAGCATTTTACAGCAGGTTGGAGCAGCCTGTATCTCAGCACAGGAATAAGGTAGGGAAGAATTCTAAGGCTCATTTTGACTGCCTCCAGAAGTTAGATCAGATGGCAAATTGGATTTGGTGCTAGGTCTTTCCCTTTAGGTTTTACCCCAACAATGTTTTCATTAGTTTCGCTCACTCTCGAAATCAAGCATTTTACAGCAGGTTGGAGCAGCCTGTATCTCAGCACAGGAATAAGGTAGGGAAGAATTCTAAGGATCATTTTGACTGCCTCCAGAAGTTAGATCAGATGGCAAATTGGATTTGGTGCTAGGTCTTTCCCTTTAGGTTTTACCCCAACAATGTTTTCATTAGTTTCGCTCACTCTCGAAATCAAGCATTTTACAGCAGGTTGGAGCAGCCTGTATCTCAGCACAGGAATAAGGTAGGGAAGAATTCTAAGGCTCATTTTGACTGCCTCCAGAAGTTAGATCAGATGGCAAATTGGATTTGGTGCTAGGTCTTTCCCTTTAGGTTTTACCCCAACAATGTTTTCATTAGTTTCGCTCACTCTCGAAATCAAGCATTTTACAGCAGGTTGGAGCAGCCTGTATCTCAGCACAGGAATAAGGTAGGGAAGAATTCTAAGGCTCATTTTGACTGCCTCCAGAAGTTAGATCAGATGGCAAATTGGATTTGGTGCTAGGTCTTTCCCTTTAGGTTTTACCCCAACAATGTTTTCATTAGTTTCGCTCACTCTCGAAATCAAGCATTTTACAGCAGGTTGGAGCAGCCTGTATCTCAGCACAGGAATAAGGTAGGGAAGAATTCTAAGGCTCATTTTGACTGCCTCCAGAAGTTAGATCAGATGGCAAATTGGATTTGGTGCTAGGTCTTTCCCTTTAGGTTTTACCCCAACAATGTTTTCATTAGTTTCGCTCACTCTCGAAATCAAGCATTTTACAGCAGGTTGGAGCAGCCTGTATCTCAGCACAGGAATAAGGTAGGGAAGAATTCTAAGGCTCATTTTGACTGCCTCCAGAAGTTAGATCAGATGGCAAATTGGATTTGGTGCTAGGTCTTTCCCTTTAGGTTTTACCCCAACAATGTTTTCATTAGTTTCGCTCACTCTCGAAATCAAGCATTTTACAGCAGGTTGGAGCAGCCTGTATCTCAGCACAGGAATAAGGTAGGGAAGAATTCTAAGGCTCATTTTGACTGCCTCCAGAAGTTAGATCAGATGGCAAATTGGATTTGGTGCTAGGTCTTTCCCTTTAGGTTTTACCCCAACAATGTTTTCATTAGTTTCGCTCACTCTCGAAATCAAGCATTTTACAGCAGGTTGGAGCAGCCTGTATCTCAGCACAGGAATAAGGTAGGGAAGAATTCTAAGGCTCATTTTGACTGCCTCCAGAAGTTAGATCAGATGGCAAATTGGATTTGGTGCTAGGTCTTTCCCTTTAGGTTTTACCCCAACAATGTTTTCATTAGTTTCGCTCACTCTCGAAATCAAGCATTTTACAGCAGGTTGGAGCAGCCTGTATCTCAGCACAGGAATAAGGTAGGGAAGAATTCTAAGGCTCATTTTGACTGCCTCCAGAAGTTAGATCAGATGGCAAATTGGATTTGGTGCTAGGTCTTTCCCTTTAGGTTTTACCCCAACAATGTTTTCATTAGTTTCGCTCACTCTCGAAATCAAGCATTTTACAGCAGGTTGGAGCAGCCTGTATCTCAGCACAGGAATAAGGTAGGGAAGAATTCTAAGGATCATTTTGACTGCCTCCAGAAGTTAGATCAGATGGCAAATTGGATTTGGTGCTAGGTCTTTCCCTTTAGGTTTTACCCCAACAATGTTTTCATTAGTTTCGCTCACTCTCGAAATCAAGCATTTTACAGCAGGTTGGAGCAGCCTGTATCTCAGCACAGGAATAAGGTAGGGAAGAATTCAAATGCTCATTTTGACTGCCTCCAGAAGTTAGATTAGATGGCAAATTGGATTTGGTGCTAGGTCTTTCCCTTTAGGTTTTACCCCAACAATGTTTTCATTAGTTTCGCTCACTCTCGAAATCAAGCATTTTACAGCAGGTTGGAGCAGCCTGTATCTCAGCACAGGAATAAGGTAGGGAAGAATTCTAAGGCTCATTTTGACTGCCTCCAGAAGTTAGATCAGATGGCAAATTGGATTTGGTGCTAGGTCTTTCCCTTTAGGTTTTACCCCAACAATGTTTTCATTAGTTTCGCTCACTCTCGAAATCAAGCATTTTACAGCAGGTTGGAGCAGCCTGTATCTCAGCACAGGAATAAGGTAGGGAAGAATTCTAAGGCTCATTTTGACTGCCTCCAGAAGTTAGATCAGATGGCAAATTGGATTTGGTGCTAGGTCTTTCCCTTTAGGTTTTACCCCAACAATGTTTTCATTAGTTTCGCTCACTCTCGAAATCAAGCATTTTACAGCAGGTTGGAGCAGCCTGTATCTCAGCACAGGAATAAGGTAGGGAAGAATTCTAAGGCTCATTTTGACTGCCTCCAGAAGTTAGATCAGATGGCAAATTGGATTTGGTGCTAGGTCTTTCCCTTTAGGTTTTACCCCAACAATGTTTTCATTAGTTTCGCTCGCTCTCGAAATCAAGCATTTTACAGCAGGTTGGAGCAGCCTGTATCTCAGCACAGGAATAAGGTAGGGAAGAATTCTAAGGATCATTTTGACTGCCTCCAGAAGTTAGATCAGATGGCAAATTTGATTTGGTGCTAGGTCTTTCCCTTTAGGTTTTACCCCAACAATGTTTTCATTAGTTTCGCTCACTCTCGAAATCAAGCATTTTACAGCAGGTTGGAGCAGCCTGTATCTCAGCACAGGAATAAGGTAGGGAAGAATTCTAAGGCTCATTTTGACTGCCTCCAGAAGTTAGATCAGATGGCAAATTGGATTTGGTGCTAGGTCTTTCCCTTTAGGTTTTACCCCAACAATGTTTTCATTAGTTTCGCTCACTCTCGAAATCAAGCATTTTACAGCAGGTTGGAGCAGCCTGTATCTCAGCACAGGAATAAGGTAGGGAAGAATTCTAAGGCTCATTTTGACTGCCTCCAGAAGTTAGATCAGATGGCAAATTGGATTTGGTGCTAGGTCTTTCCCTTTAGGTTTTACCCCAACAATGTTTTCATTAGTTTCGCTCACTCTCGAAATCAAGCATTTTACAGCAGGTTGGAGCAGCCTGTATCTCAGCACAGGAATAAGGTAGGGAAGAATTCAAATGCTCATTTTGACTGCCTCCAGAAGTTAGATCAGATGGCAAATTGGATTTGGTGCTAGGTCTTTCCCTTTAGGTTTTACCCCAACAATGTTTTCATTAGTTTCGCTCACTCTCGAAATCAAGCATTTTACAGCAGGTTGGAGCAGCCTGTATCTCAGCACAGGAATAAGGTAGGGAAGAATTCAAATGCTCATTTTGACTGCCTCCAGAAGTTAGATCAGATGGCAAATTGGATTTGGTGCTAGGTCTTTCCCTTTAGGTTTTACCCCAACAATGTTTTCATTAGTTTCGCTCACTCTCGAAATCAAGCATTTTACAGCAGGTTGGAGCAGCCTGTATCTCAGCACAGGAATAAGGTAGGGAAGAATTCTAAGGCTCATTTTGACTGCCTCCAGAAGTTAGATCAGATGGCAAATTGGATTTGGTGCTAGGTCTTTCCCTTTAGGTTTTACCCCAACAATGTTTTCATTAGTTTCGCTCACTCTCGAAATCAAGCATTTTACAGCAGGTTGGAGCAGCCTGTATCTCAGCACAGGAATAAGGTAGGGAAGAATTCTAAGGCTCATTTTGACTGCCTCCAGAAGTTAGATCAGATGGCAAATTGGATTTGGTGCTAGGTCTTTCCCTTTAGGTTTTACCCCAACAATGTTTTCATTAGTTTCGCTCACTCTCGAAATCAAGCATTTTACAGCAGGTTGGAGCAGCCTGTATCTCAGCACAGGAATAAGGTAGGGAAGAATTCTAAGGCT
Organism: Melanerpes formicivorus; assembly: GCF_026170545.1. Taxonomy (NCBI): domain Eukaryota; kingdom Metazoa; phylum Chordata; class Aves; order Piciformes; family Picidae; genus Melanerpes; species Melanerpes formicivorus. Next base: position 46,843 of record NW_027142885.1, read on the forward strand.
CATTTTGACTGCCTCCAGAAGTTAGATCAGATGGCAAATTGGATTTGGTGCTAGGTCTTTCCCTTTAGGTTTTACCCCAACAATGTTTTCATTAGTTTCGCTCACTCTCGAAATCAAGCATTTTACAGCAGGTTGGAGCAGCCTGTATCTCAGCACAGGAATAAGGTAGGGAAGAATTCTAAGGCTCATTTTGACTGCCTCCAGAAGTTAGATCAGATGGCAAATTGGATTTGGTGCTAGGTCTTTCCCTTTAGGTTTTACCCCAACAATGTTTTCATTAGTTTCGCTCACTCTCGAAATCAAGCATTTTACAGCAGGTTGGAGCAGCCTGTATCTCAGCACAGGAATAAGGTAGGGAAGAATTCTAAGGCTCATTTTGACTGCCTCCAGAAGTTAGATCAGATGGCAAATTGGATTTGGTGCTAGGTCTTTCCCTTTAGGTTTTACCCCAACAATGTTTTCATTAGTTTCGCTCACTCTCGAAATCAAGCATTTTACAGCAGGTTGGAGCAGCCTGTATCTCAGCACAGGAATAAGGTAGGGAAGAATTCTAAGGCTCATTTTGACTGCCTCCAGAAGTTAGATCAGATGGCAAATTGGATTTGGTGCTAGGTCTTTCCCTTTAGGTTTTACCCCAACAATGTTTTCATTAGTTTCGCTCACTCTCGAAATCAAGCATTTTACAGCAGGTTGGAGCAGCCTGTATCTCAGCACAGGAATAAGGTAGGGAAGAATTCTAAGGCTCATTTTGACTGCCTCCAGAAGTTAGATCAGATGGCAAATTGGATTTGGTGCTAGGTCTTTCCCTTTAGGTTTTACCCCAACAATGTTTTCATTAGTTTCGCTCACTCTCGAAATCAAGCATTTTACAGCAGGTTGGAGCAGCCTGTATCTCAGCACAGGAATAAGGTAGGGAAGAATTCTAAGGCTCATTTTGACTGCCTCCAGAAGTTAGATCAGATGGCAAATTGGATTTGGTGCTAGGTCTTTCCCTTTAGGTTTTACCCCAACAATGTTTTCATATAGTTTCGCTCACTCTCGAAATCAAGCATTTTACAGCAGGTTGGAGCAGCCTGTATCTCAGCACAGGAATAAGGTAGGGAAGAATTCTAAGGCTCATTTTGACTGCCTCCAGAAGTTAGATCAGATGGCAAATTGGATTTGGTGCTAGGTCTTTCCCTTTAGGTTTTACCCCAACAATGTTTTCATTAGTTTCGCTCACTCTCGAAATCAAGCATTTTACAGCAGGTTGGAGCAGCCTGTATCTCAGCACAGGAATAAGGTAGGGAAGAATTCTAAGGCTCATTTTGACTGCCTCCAGAAGTTAGATCAGATGGCAAATTGGATTTGGTGCTAGGTCTTTCCCTTTAGGTTTTACCCCAACAATGTTTTCATTAGTTTCGCTCACTCTCGAAATCAAGCATTTTACAGCAGGTTGGAGCAGCCTGTATCTCAGCACAGGAATAAGGTAGGGAAGAATTCTAAGGCTCATTTTGACTGCCTCCAGAAGTTAGATCAGATGGCAAATTGGATTTGGTGCTAGGTCTTTCCCTTTAGGTTTTACCCCAACAATGTTTTCATTAGTTTCGCTCACTCTCGAAATCAAGCATTTTACAGCAGGTTGGAGCAGCCTGTATCTCAGCACAGGAATAAGGTAGGGAAGAATTCTAAGGCTCATTTTGACTGCCTCCAGAAGTTAGATCAGATGGCAAATTGGATTTGGTGCTAGGTCTTTCCCTTTAGGTTTTACCCCAACAATGTTTTCATTAGTTTCGCTCACTCTCGAAATCAAGCATTTTACAGCAGGTTGGAGCAGCCTGTATCTCAGCACAGGAATAAGGTAGGGAAGAATTCTAAGGCTCATTTTGACTGCCTCCAGAAGTTAGATCAGATGGCAAATTGGATTTGGTGCTAGGTCTTTCCCTTTAGGTTTTACCCCAACAATGTTTTCATTAGTTTCGCTCACTCTCGAAATCAAGCATTTTACAGCAGGTTGGAGCAGCCTGTATCTCAGCACAGGAATAAGGTAGGGAAGAATTCTAAGGCTCATTTTGACTGCCTCCAGAAGTTAGATCAGATGGCAAATTGGATTTGGTGCTAGGTCTTTCCCTTTAGGTTTTACCCCAACAATGTTTTCATTAGTTTCGCTCACTCTCGAAATCAAGCATTTTACAGCAGGTTGGAGCAGCCTGTATCTCAGCACAGGAATAAGGTAGGGAAGAATTCTAAGGCTCATTTTGACTGCCTCCAGAAGTTAGATCAGATGGCAAATTGGATTTGGTGCTAGGTCTTTCCCTTTAGGTTTTACCCCAACAATGTTTTCATTAGTTTCGCTCACTCTCGAAATCAAGCATTTTACAGCAGGTTGGAGCAGCCTGTATCTCAGCACAGGAATAAGGTAGGGAAGAATTCTAAGGCTCATTTTGACTGCCTCCAGAAGTTAGATCAGATGGCAAATTGGATTTGGTGCTAGGTCTTTCCCTTTAGGTTTTACCCCAACAATGTTTTCATTAGTTTCGCTCACTCTCGAAATCAAGCATTTTACAGCAGGTTGGAGCAGCCTGTATCTCAGCACAGGAATAAGGTAGGGAAGAATTCTAAGGCTCATTTTGACTGCCTCCAGAAGTTAGATCAGATGGCAAATTGGATTTGGTGCTAGGTCTTTCCCTTTAGGTTTTACCCCAACAATGTTTTCATTAGTTTCGCTCACTCTCGAAATCAAGCATTTTACAGCAGGTTGGAGCAGCCTGTATCTCAGCACAGGAATAAGGTAGGGAAGAATTCTAAGGATCATTTTGACTGCCTCCAGAAGTTAGATCAGATGGCAAATTGGATTTGGTGCTAGGTCTTTCCCTTTAGGTTTTACCCCAACAATGTTTTCATTAGTTTCGCTCACTCTCGAAATCAAGCATTTTACAGCAGGTTGGAGCAGCCTGTATCTCAGCACAGGAATAAGGTAGGGAAGAATTCTAAGGCTCATTTTGACTGCCTCCAGAAGTTAGATCAGATGGCAAATTGGATTTGGTGCTAGGTCTTTCCCTTTAGGTTTTACCCCAACAATGTTTTCATTAGTTTCGCTCACTCTCGAAATCAAGCATTTTACAGCAGGTTGGAGCAGCCTGTATCTCAGCACAGGAATAAGGTAGGGAAGAATTCTAAGGCTCATTTTGACTGCCTCCAGAAGTTAGATCAGATGGCAAATTGGATTTGGTGCTAGGTCTTTCCCTTTAGGTTTTACCCCAACAATGTTTTCATTAGTTTCGCTCACTCTCGAAATCAAGCATTTTACAGCAGGTTGGAGCAGCCTGTATCTCAGCACAGGAATAAGGTAGGGAAGAATTCTAAGGCTCATTTTGACTGCCTCCAGAAGTTAGATCAGATGGCAAATTGGATTTGGTGCTAGGTCTTTCCCTTTAGGTTTTACCCCAACAATGTTTTCATTAGTTTCGCTCACTCTCGAAATCAAGCATTTTACAGCAGGTTGGAGCAGCCTGTATCTCAGCACAGGAATAAGGTAGGGAAGAATTCTAAGGCTCATTTTGACTGCCTCCAGAAGTTAGATCAGATGGCAAATTGGATTTGGTGCTAGGTCTTTCCCTTTAGGTTTTACCCCAACAATGTTTTCATTAGTTTCGCTCACTCTCGAAATCAAGCATTTTACAGCAGGTTGGAGCAGCCTGTATCTCAGCACAGGAATAAGGTAGGGAAGAATTCTAAGGCTCATTTTGACTGCCTCCAGAAGTTAGATCAGATGGCAAATTGGATTTGGTGCTAGGTCTTTCCCTTTAGGTTTTACCCCAACAATGTTTTCATTAGTTTCGCTCACTCTCGAAATCAAGCATTTTACAGCAGGTTGGAGCAGCCTGTATCTCAGCACAGGAATAAGGTAGGGAAGAATTCTAAGGCTCATTTTGACTGCCTCCAGAAGTTAGATCAGATGGCAAATTGGATTTGGTGCTAGGTCTTTCCCTTTAGGTTTTACCCCAACAATGTTTTCATTAGTTTCGCTCACTCTCGAAATCAAGCATTTTACAGCAGGTTGGAGCAGCCTGTATCTCAGCACAGGAATAAGGTAGGGAAGAATTCTAAGGCTCATTTTGACTGCCTCCAGAAGTTAGATCAGATGGCAAATTGGATTTGGTGCTAGGTCTTTCCCTTTAGGTTTTACCCCAACAATGTTTTCATTAGTTTCGCTCACTCTCGAAATCAAGCATTTTACAGCAGGTTGGAGCAGCCTGTATCTCAGCACAGGAATAAGGTAGGGAAGAATTCTAAGGCTCATTTTGACTGCCTCCAGAAGTTAGATCAGATGGCAAATTGGATTTGGTGCTAGGTCTTTCCCTTTAGGTTTTACCCCAACAATGTTTTCATTAGTTTCGCTCACTCTCGAAATCAAGCATTTTACAGCAGGTTGGAGCAGCCTGTATCTCAGCACAGGAATAAGGTAGGGAAGAATTCTAAGGCTCATTTTGACTGCCTCCAGAAGTTAGATCAGATGGCAAATTGGATTTGGTGCTAGGTCTTTCCCTTTAGGTTTTACCCCAACAATGTTTTCATTAGTTTCGCTCACTCTCGAAATCAAGCATTTTACAGCAGGTTGGAGCAGCCTGTATCTCAGCACAGGAATAAGGTAGGGAAGAATTCTAAGGCTCATTTTGACTGCCTCCAGAAGTTAGATCAGATGGCAAATTGGATTTGGTGCTAGGTCTTTCCCTTTAGGTTTTACCCCAACAATGTTTTCATTAGTTTCGCTCACTCTCGAAATCAAGCATTTTACAGCAGGTTGGAGCAGCCTGTATCTCAGCACAGGAATAAGGTAGGGAAGAATTCTAAGGCTCATTTTGACTGCCTCCAGAAGTTAGATCAGATGGCAAATTGGATTTGGTGCTAGGTCTTTCCCTTTAGGTTTTACCCCAACAATGTTTTCATTAGTTTCGCTCACTCTCGAAATCAAGCATTTTACAGCAGGTTGGAGCAGCCTGTATCTCAGCACAGGAATAAGGTAGGGAAGAATTCTAAGGCTCATTTTGACTGCCTCCAGAAGTTAGATCAGATGGCAAATTGGATTTGGTGCTAGGTCTTTCCCTTTAGGTTTTACCCCAACAATGTTTTCATTAGTTTCGCTCACTCTCGAAATCAAGCATTTTACAGCAGGTTGGAGCAGCCTGTATCTCAGCACAGGAATAAGGTAGGGAAGAATTCTAAGGCTCATTTTGACTGCCTCCAGAAGTTAGATCAGATGGCAAATTGGATTTGGTGCTAGGTCTTTCCCTTTAGGTTTTACCCCAACAATGTTTTCATTAGTTTCGCTCACTCTCGAAATCAAGCATTTTACAGCAGGTTGGAGCAGCCTGTATCTCAGCACAGGAATAAGGTAGGGAAGAATTCTAAGGCTCATTTTGACTGCCTCCAGAAGTTAGATCAGATGGCAAATTGGATTTGGTGCTAGGTCTTTCCCTTTAGGTTTTACCCCAACAATGTTTTCATTAGTTTCGCTCACTCTCGAAATCAAGCATTTTACAGCAGGTTGGAGCAGCCTGTATCTCAGCACAGGAATAAGGTAGGGAAGAATTCTAAGGCTCATTTTGACTGCCTCCAGAAGTTAGATCAGATGGCAAATTGGATTTGGTGCTAGGTCTTTCCCTTTAGGTTTTACCCCAACAATGTTTTCATTAGTTTCGCTCACTCTCGAAATCAAGCATTTTACAGCAGGTTGGAGCAGCCTGTATCTCAGCACAGGAATAAGGTAGGGAAGAATTCTAAGGCTCATTTTGACTGCCTCCAGAAGTTAGATCAGATGGCAAATTGGATTTGGTGCTAGGTCTTTCCCTTTAGGTTTTACCCCAACAATGTTTTCATTAGTTTCGCTCACTCTCGAAATCAAGCATTTTACAGCAGGTTGGAGCAGCCTGTATCTCAGCACAGGAATAAGGTAGGGAAGAATTCTAAGGCTCATTTTGACTGCCTCCAGAAGTTAGATCAGATGGCAAATTGGATTTGGTGCTAGGTCTTTCCCTTTAGGTTTTACCCCAACAATGTTTTCATTAGTTTCGCTCACTCTCGAAATCAAGCATTTTACAGCAGGTTGGAGCAGCCTGTATCTCAGCACAGGAATAAGGTAGGGAAGAATTCTAAGGCTCATTTTGACTGCCTCCAGAAGTTAGATCAGATGGCAAATTGGATTTGGTGCTAGGTCTTTCCCTTTAGGTTTTACCCCAACAATGTTTTCATTAGTTTCGCTCACTCTCGAAATCAAGCATTTTACAGCAGGTTGGAGCAGCCTGTATCTCAGCACAGGAATAAGGTAGGGAAGAATTCTAAGGCTCATTTTGACTGCCTCCAGAAGTTAGATCAGATGGCAAATTGGATTTGGTGCTAGGTCTTTCCCTTTAGGTTTTACCCCAACAATGTTTTCATTAGTTTCGCTCACTCTCGAAATCAAGCATTTTACAGCAGGTTGGAGCAGCCTGTATCTCAGCACAGGAATAAGGTAGGGAAGAATTCTAAGGCTCATTTTGACTGCCTCCAGAAGTTAGATCAGATGGCAAATTGGATTTGGTGCTAGGTCTTTCCCTTTAGGTTTTACCCCAACAATGTTTTCATTAGTTTCGCTCACTCTCGAAATCAAGCATTTTACAGCAGGTTGGAGCAGCCTGTATCTCAGCACAGGAATAAGGTAGGGAAGAATTCTAAGGCTCATTTTGACTGCCTCCAGAAGTTAGATCAGATGGCAAATTGGATTTGGTGCTAGGTCTTTCCCTTTAGGTTTTACCCCAACAATGTTTTCATTAGTTTCGCTCACTCTCGAAATCAAGCATTTTACAGCAGGTTGGAGCAGCCTGTATCTCAGCACAGGAATAAGGTAGGGAAGAATTCTAAGGCTCATTTTGACTGCCTCCAGAAGTTAGATCAGATGGCAAATTGGATTTGGTGCTAGGTCTTTCCCTTTAGGTTTTACCCCAACAATGTTTTCATTAGTTTCGCTCACTCTCGAAATCAAGCATTTTACAGCAGGTTGGAGCAGCCTGTATCTCAGCACAGGAATAAGGTAGGGAAGAATTCTAAGGCTCATTTTGACTGCCTCCAGAAGTTAGATCAGATGGCAAATTGGATTTGGTGCTAGGTCTTTCCCTTTAGGTTTTACCCCAACAATGTTTTCATTAGTTTCGCTCACTCTCGAAATCAAGCATTTTACAGCAGGTTGGAGCAGCCTGTATCTCAGCACAGGAATAAGGTAGGGAAGAATTCTAAGGCTCATTTTGACTGCCTCCAGAAGTTAGATCAGATGGCAAATTGGATTTGGTGCTAGGTCTTTCCCTTTAGGTTTTACCCCAACAATGTTTTCATTAGTTTCGCTCACTCTCGAAATCAAGCATTTTACAGCAGGTTGGAGCAGCCTGTATCTCAGCACAGGAATAAGGTAGGGAAGAATTCTAAGGATCATTTTGACTGCCTCCAGAAGTTAGATCAGATGGCAAATTGGATTTGGTGCTAGGTCTTTCCCTTTAGGTTTTACCCCAACAATGTTTTCATTAGTTTCGCTCACTCTCGAAATCAAGCATTTTACAGCAGGTTGGAGCAGCCTGTATCTCAGCACAGGAATAAGGTAGGGAAGAATTCTAAGGATCATTTTGACTGCCTCCAGAAGTTAGATCAGATGGCAAATTGGATTTGGTGCTAGGTCTTTCCCTTTAGGTTTTACCCCAACAATGTTTTCATTAGTTTCGCTCACTCTCGAAATCAAGCATTTTACAGCAGGTTGGAGCAGCCTGTATCTCAGCACAGGAATAAGGTAGGGAAGAATTCTAAGGCTCATTTTGACTGCCTCCAGAAGTTAGATCAGATGGCAAATTGGATTTGGTGCTAGGTCTTTCCCTTTAGGTTTTACCCCAACAATGTTTTCATTAGTTTCGCTCACTCTCGAAATCAAGCATTTTACAGCAGGTTGGAGCAGCCTGTATCTCAGCACAGGAATAAGGTAGGGAAGAATTCTAAGGCTCATTTTGACTGCCTCCAGAAGTTAGATCAGATGGCAAATTGGATTTGGTGCTAGGTCTTTCCCTTTAGGTTTTACCCCAACAATGTTTTCATTAGTTTCACTCACTCTCGAAATCAAGCATTTTACAGCAGGTTGGAGCAGCCTGTATCTCAGCACAGGAATAAGGTAGGGAAGAATTCTAAGGCTCATTTTGACTGCCTCCAGAAGTTAGATCAGATGGCAAATTGGATTTGGTGCTAGGTCTTTCCCTTTAGGTTTTACCCCAACAATGATTTCATTACTTTCGCTCACTCTCGAAATCAAGCATTTTACAGCAGGTTGGAGCAGCCTGTATCTCAGCACAGGAATAAGGTAGGGAAGAATTCTAAGGCTCATTTTGACTGCCTCCAGAAGTTAGATCAGATGGCAAATTGGATTTGGTGCTAGGTCTTTCCCTTTAGGTTTTACCCCAACAATGTTTTCATTAGTTTCGCTCACTCTCGAAATCAAGCATTTTACAGCAGGTTGGAGCAGCCTGTATCTCAGCACAGGAATAAGGTAGGGAAGAATTCTAAGGCTCATTTTGACTGCCTCCAGAAGTTAGATCAGATGGCAAATTGGATTTGGTGCTAGGTCTTTCCCTTTAGGTTTTACCCCAACAATGTTTTCATTAGTTTCGCTCACTCTCGAAATCAAGCATTTTACAGCAGGTTGGAGCAGCCTGTATCTCAGCACAGGAATAAGGTAGGGAAGAATTCTAAGGCTCATTTTGACTGCCTCCAGAAGTTAGATCAGATGGCAAATTGGATTTGGTGCTAGGTCTTTCCCTTTAGGTTTTACCCCAACAATGTTTTCATTAGTTTCGCTCACTCTCGAAATCAAGCATTTTACAGCAGGTTGGAGCAGCCTGTATCTCAGCACAGGAATAAGGTAGGGAAGAATTCTAAGGATCATTTTGACTGCCTCCAGAAGTTAGATCAGATGGCAAATTGGATTTGGTGCTAGGTCTTTCCCTTTAGGTTTTACCCCAACAATGTTTTCATTAGTTTCGCTCACTCTCGAAATCAAGCATTTTACAGCAGGTTGGAGCAGCCTGTATCTCAGCACAGGAATAAGGTAGGGAAGAATTCTAAGGCTCATTTTGACTGCCTCCAGAAGTTAGATCAGATGGCAAATTGGATTTGGTGCTAGGTCTTTCCCTTTAGGTTTTACCCCAACAATGTTTTCATTAGTTTCGCTCACTCTCGAAATCAAGCATTTTACAGCAGGTTGGAGCAGCCTGTATCTCAGCACAGGAATAAGGTAGGGAAGAATTCTAAGGCTCATTTTGACTGCCTCCAGAAGTTAGATCAGATGGCAAATTGGATTTGGTGCTAGGTCTTTCCCTTTAGGTTTTACCCCAACAATGTTTTCATTAGTTTCGCTCACTCTCGAAATCAAGCATTTTACAGCAGGTTGGAGCAGCCTGTATCTCAGCACAGGAATAAGGTAGGGAAGAATTCTAAGGCTCATTTTGACTGCCTCCAGAAGTTAGATCAGATGGCAAATTGGATTTGGTGCTAGGTCTTTCCCTTTAGGTTTTACCCCAACAATGTTTTCATTAGTTTCGCTCACTCTCGAAATCAAGCATTTTACAGCAGGTTGGAGCAGCCTGTATCTCAGCACAGGAATAAGGTAGGGAAGAATTCTAAGGCTCATTTTGACTGCCTCCAGAAGTTAGATCAGATGGCAAATTGGATTTGGTGCTAGGTCTTTCCCTTTAGGTTTTACCCCAACAATGTTTTCATTAGTTTCGCTCACTCTCGAAATCAAGCATTTTACAGCAGGTTGGAGCAGCCTGTATCTCAGCACAGGAATAAGGTAGGGAAGAATTCTAAGGCTCATTTTGACTGCCTCCAGAAGTTAGATCAGATGGCAAATTGGATTTGGTGCTAGGTCTTTCCCTTTAGGTTTTACCCCAACAATGTTTTCATTAGTTTCGCTCACTCTCGAAATCAAGCATTTTACAGCAGGTTGGAGCAGCCTGTATCTCAGCACAGGAATAAGGTAGGGAAGAATTCTAAGGCTCATTTTGACTGCCTCCAGAAGTTAGATCAGATGGCAAATTGGATTTGGTGCTAGGTCTTTCCCTTTAGGTTTTACCCCAACAATGTTTTCATTAGTTTCGCTCACTCTCGAAATCAAGCATTTTACAGCAGGTTGGAGCAGCCTGTATCTCAGCACAGGAATAAGGTAGGGAAGAATTCTAAGGATCATTTTGACTGCCTCCAGAAGTTAGATCAGATGGCAAATTGGATTTGGTGCTAGGTCTTTCCCTTTAGGTTTTACCCCAACAATGTTTTCATTAGTTTCGCTCACTCTCGAAATCAAGCATTTTACAGCAGGTTGGAGCAGCCTGTATCTCAGCACAGGAATAAGGTAGGGAAGAATTCTAAGGCTCATTTTGACTGCCTCCAGAAGTTAGATCAGATGGCAAATTGGATTTGGTGCTAGGTCTTTCCCTTTAGGTTTTACCCCAACAATGTTTTCATTAGTTTCGCTCACTCTCGAAATCAAGCATTTTACAGCAGGTTGGAGCAGCCTGTATCTCAGCACAGGAATAAGGTAGGGAAGAATTCTAAGGCTCATTTTGACTGCCTCCAGAAGTTAGATCAGATGGCAAATTGGATTTGGTGCTAGGTCTTTCCCTTTAGGTTTTACCCCAACAATGTTTTCATTAGTTTCGCTCACTCTCGAAATCAAGCATTTTACAGCAGGTTGGAGCAGCCTGTATCTCAGCACAGGAATAAGGTAGGGAAGAATTCTAAGGCTCATTTTGACTGCCTCCAGAAGTTAGATCAGATGGCAAATTGGATTTGGTGCTAGGTCTTTCCCTTTAGGTTTTACCCCAACAATGTTTTCATTAGTTTCGCTCACTCTCGAAATCAAGCATTTTACAGCAGGTTGGAGCAGCCTGTATCTCAGCACAGGAATAAGGTAGGGAAGAATTCTAAGGCTCATTTTGACTGCCTCCAGAAGTTAGATCAGATGGCAAATTGGATTTGGTGCTAGGTCTTTCCCTTTAGGTTTTACCCCAACAATGTTTTCATTAGTTTCGCTCACTCTCGAAATCAAGCATTTTACAGCAGGTTGGAGCAGCCTGTATCTCAGCACAGGAATAAGGTAGGGAAGAATTCTAAGGCTCATTTTGACTGCCTCCAGAAGTTAGATCAGATGGCAAATTGGATTTGGTGCTAGGTCTTTCCCTTTAGGTTTTACCCCAACAATGTTTTCATTAGTTTCGCTCACTCTCGAAATCAAGCATTTTACAGCAGGTTGGAGCAGCCTGTATCTCAGCACAGGAATAAGGTAGGGAAGAATTCTAAGGCTCATTTTGACTGCCTCCAGAAGTTAGATCAGATGGCAAATTGGATTTGGTGCTAGGTCTTTCCCTTTAGGTTTTACCCCAACAATGTTTTCATTAGTTTCGCTCACTCTCGAAATCAAGCATTTTACAGCAGGTTGGAGCAGCCTGTATCTCAGCACAGGAATAAGGTAGGGAAGAATTCTAAGGCTCATTTTGACTGCCTCCAGAAGTTAGATCAGATGGCAAATTGGATTTGGTGCTAGGTCTTTCCCTTTAGGTTTTACCCCAACAATGTTTTCATTAGTTTCGCTCACTCTCGAAATCAAGCATTTTACAGCAGGTTGGAGCAGCCTGTATCTCAGCACAGGAATAAGGTAGGGAAGAATTCTAAGGCTCATTTTGACTGCCTCCAGAAGTTAGATCAGATGGCAAATTGGATTTGGTGCTAGGTCTTTCCCTTTAGGTTTTACCCCAACAATGTTTTCATTAGTTTCGCTCACTCTCGAAATCAAGCATTTTACAGCAGGTTGGAGCAGCCTGTATCTCAGCACAGGAATAAGGTAGGGAAGAATTCTAAGGCTCATTTTGACTGCCTCCAGAAGTTAGATCAGATGGCAAATTGGATTTGGTGCTAGGTCTTTCCCTTTAGGTTTTACCCCAACAATGTTTTCATTAGTTTCGCTCACTCTCGAAATCAAGCATTTTACAGCAGGTTGGAGCAGCCTGTATCTCAGCACAGGAATAAGGTAGGGAAGAATTCTAAGGCTCATTTTGACTGCCTCCAGAAGTTAGATCAGATGGCAAATTGGATTTGGTGCTAGGTCTTTCCCTTTAGGTTTTACCCCAACAATGTTTTCATTAGTTTCGCTCACTCTCGAAATCAAGCATTTTACAGCAGGTTGGAGCAGCCTGTATCTCAGCACAGGAATAAGGTAGGGAAGAATTCTAAGGCTCATTTTGACTGCCTCCAGAAGTTAGATCAGATGGCAAATTGGATTTGGTGCTAGGTCTTTCCCTTTAGGTTTTACCCCAACAATGTTTTCATTAGTTTCGCTCACTCTCGAAATCAAGCATTTTACAGCAGGTTGGAGCAGCCTGTATCTCAGCACAGGAATAAGGTAGGGAAGAATTCTAAGGCTCATTTTGACTGCCTCCAGAAGTTAGATCAGATGGCAAATTGGATTTGGTGCTAGGTCTTTCCCTTTAGGTTTTACCCCAACAATGTTTTCATTAGTTTCGCTCACTCTCGAAATCAAGCATTTTACAGCAGGTTGGAGCAGCCTGTATCTCAGCACAGGAATAAGGTAGGGAAGAATTCTAAGGCTCATTTTGACTGCCTCCAGAAGTTAGATCAGATGGCAAATTGGATTTGGTGCTAGGTCTTTCCCTTTAGGTTTTACCCCAACAATGTTTTCATTAGTTTCGCTCACTCTCGAAATCAAGCATTTTACAGCAGGTTGGAGCAGCCTGTATCTCAGCACAGGAATAAGGTAGGGAAGAATTCTAAGGCTCATTTTGACTGCCTCCAGAAGTTAGATCAGATGGCAAATTGGATTTGGTGCTAGGTCTTTCCCTTTAGGTTTTACCCCAACAATGTTTTCATTAGTTTCGCTCACTCTCGAAATCAAGCATTTTACAGCAGGTTGGAGCAGCCTGTATCTCAGCACAGGAATAAGGTAGGGAAGAATTCTAAGGCTCATTTTGACTGCCTCCAGAAGTTAGATCAGATGGCAAATTGGATTTGGTGCTAGGTCTTTCCCTTTAGGTTTTACCCCAACAATGTTTTCATTAGTTTCGCTCACTCTCGAAATCAAGCATTTTACAGCAGGTTGGAGCAGCCTGTATCTCAGCACAGGAATAAGGTAGGGAAGAATTCTAAGGCTCATTTTGACTGCCTCCAGAAGTTAGATCAGATGGCAAATTGGATTTGGTGCTAGGTCTTTCCCTTTAGGTTTTACCCCAACAATGTTTTCATTAGTTTCGCTCACTCTCGAAATCAAGCATTTTACAGCAGGTTGGAGCAGCCTGTATCTCAGCACAGGAATAAGGTAGGGAAGAATTCTAAGGCTCATTTTGACTGCCTCCAGAAGTTAGATCAGATGGCAAATTGGATTTGGTGCTAGGTCTTTCCCTTTAGGTTTTACCCCAACAATGTTTTCATTAGTTTCGCTCACTCTCGAAATCAAGCATTTTACAGCAGGTTGGAGCAGCCTGTATCTCAGCACAGGAATAAGGTAGGGAAGAATTCTAAGGCTCATTTTGACTGCCTCCAGAAGTTAGATCAGATGGCAAATTGGATTTGGTGCTAGGTCTTTCCCTTTAGGTTTTACCCCAACAATGTTTTCATTAGTTTCGCTCACTCTCGAAATCAAGCATTTTACAGCAGGTTGGAGCAGCCTGTATCTCAGCACAGGAATAAGGTAGGGAAGAATTCTAAGGCTCATTTTGACTGCCTCCAGAAGTTAGATCAGATGGCAAATTGGATTTGGTGCTAGGTCTTTCCCTTTAGGTTTTACCCCAACAATGTTTTCATTAGTTTCGCTCACTCTCGAAATCAAGCATTTTACAGCAGGTTGGAGCAGCCTGTATCTCAGCACAGGAATAAGGTAGGGAAGAATTCTAAGGCTCATTTTGACTGCCTCCAGAAGTTAGATCAGATGGCAAATTGGATTTGGTGCTAGGTCTTTCCCTTTAGGTTTTACCCCAACAATGTTTTCATTAGTTTCGCTCACTCTCGAAATCAAGCATTTTACAGCAGGTTGGAGCAGCCTGTATCTCAGCACAGGAATAAGGTAGGGAAGAATTCTAAGGCTCATTTTGACTGCCTCCAGAAGTTAGATCAGATGGCAAATTGGATTTGGTGCTAGGTCTTTCCCTTTAGGTTTTACCCCAACAATGTTTTCATTAGTTTCGCTCACTCTCGAAATCAAGCATTTTACAGCAGGTTGGAGCAGCCTGTATCTCAGCACAGGAATAAGGTAGGGAAGAATTCTAAGGCTCATTTTGACTGCCTCCAGAAGTTAGATCAGATGGCAAATTGGATTTGGTGCTAGGTCTTTCCCTTTAGGTTTTACCCCAACAATGTTTTCATTAGTTTCGCTCACTCTCGAAATCAAGCATTTTACAGCAGGTTGGAGCAGCCTGTATCTCAGCACAGGAATAAGGTAGGGAAGAATTCTAAGGCTCATTTTGACTGCCTCCAGAAGTTAGATCAGATGGCAAATTGGATTTGGTGCTAGGTCTTTCCCTTTAGGTTTTACCCCAACAATGTTTTCATTAGTTTCGCTCACTCTCGAAATCAAGCATTTTACAGCAGGTTGGAGCAGCCTGTATCTCAGCACAGGAATAAGGTAGGGAAGAATTCTAAGGCTCATTTTGACTGCCTCCAGAAGATAGATCAGATGGCAAATTGGATTTGGTGCTAGGTCTTTCCCTTTAGGTTTTACCCCAACAATGTTTTCATTAGTTTCGCTCACTCTCGAAATCAAGCATTTTACAGCAGGTTGGAGCAGCCTGTATCTCAGCACAGGAATAAGGTAGGGAAGAATTCTAAGGCTCATTTTGACTGCCTCCAGAAGTTAGATCAGATGGCAAATTGGATTTGGTGCTAGGTCTTTCCCTTTAGGTTTTACCCCAACAATGTTTTCATTAGTTTCGCTCACTCTCGAAATCAAGCATTTTACAGCAGGTTGGAGCAGCCTGTATCTCAGCACAGGAATAAGGTAGGGAAGAATTCTAAGGCTCATTTTGACTGCCTCCAGAAGTTAGATCAGATGGCAAATTGGATTTGGTGCTAGGTCTTTCCCTTTAGGTTTTACCCCAACAATGTTTTCATTAGTTTCGCTCACTCTCGAAATCAAGCATTTTACAGCAGGTTGGAGCAGCCTGTATCTCAGCACAGGAATAAGGTAGGGAAGAATTCTAAGGCTCATTTTGACTGCCTCCAGAAGTTAGATCAGATGGCAAATTGGATTTGGTGCTAGGTCTTTCCCTTTAGGTTTTACCCCAACAATGTTTTCCTTAGTTTCGCTCACTCTCGAAATCAAGCATTTTACAGCAGGTTGGAGCAGCCTGTATCTCAGCACAGGAATAAGGTAGGGAAGAATTCTAAGGCTCATTTTGACTGCCTCCAGAAGTTAGATCAGATGGCAAATTGGATTTGGTGCTAGGTCTTTCCCTTTAGGTTTTACCCCAACAATGTTTTCATTAGTTTCGCTCACTCTCGAAATCAAGCATTTTACAGCAGGTTGGAGCAGCCTGTATCTCAGCACAGGAATAAGGTAGGGAAGAATTCTAAGGCTCATTTTGACTGCCTCCAGAAGTTAGATCAGATGGCAAATTGGATTTGGTGCTAGGTCTTTCCCTTTAGGTTTTACCCCAACAATGTTTTCATTAGTTTTGCTCACTCTCGAAATCAAGCATTTTACAGCAGGTTGGAGCAGCCTGTATCTCAGCACAGGAATAAGGTAGGGAAGAATTCTAAGGCTCATTTTGACTGCCTCCAGAAGTTAGATCAGATGGCAAATTGGATTTGGTGCTAGGTCTTTCCCTTTAGGTTTTACCCCAACAATGTTTTCATTAGTTTCGCTCACTCTCGAAATCAAGCATTTTACAGCAGGTTGGAGCAGCCTGTATCTCAGCACAGGAATAAGGTAGGGAAGAATTCTAAGGATCATTTTGACTGCCTCCAGAAGTTAGATCAGATGGCAAATTGGATTTGGTGCTAGGTCTTTCCCTTTAGGTTTTACCCCAACAATGTTTTCATTAGTTTCGCTCACTCTCGAAATCAAGCATTTTACAGCAGGTTGGAGCAGCCTGTATCTCAGCACAGGAATAAGGTAGGGAAGAATTCTAAGGCTCATTTTGACTGCCTCCAGAAGTTAGATCAGATGGCAAATTGGATTTGGTGCTAGGTCTTTCCCTTTAGGTTTTACCCCAACAATGTTTTCCTTAGTTTCGCTCACTCTCGAAATCAAGCATTTTACAGCAGGTTGGAGCAGCCTGTATCTCAGCACAGGAATAAGGTAGGGAAGAATTCTAAGGCTCATTTTGACTGCCTCCAGAAGTTAGATCAGATGGCAAATTGGATTTGGTGCTAGGTCTTTCCCTTTAGGTTTTACCCCAACAATGTTTTCATTAGTTTCGCTCACTCTCGAAATCAAGCATTTTACAGCAGGTTGGAGCAGCCTGTATCTCAGCACAGGAATAAGGTAGGGAAGAATTCTAAGGCTCATTTTGACTGCCTCCAGAAGTTAGATCAGATGGCAAATTGGATTTGGTGCTAGGTCTTTCCCTTTAGGTTTTACCCCAACAATGTTTTCATTAGTTTTGCTCACTCTCGAAATCAAGCATTTTACAGCAGGTTGGAGCAGCCTGTATCTCAGCACAGGAATAAGGTAGGGAAGAATTCTAAGGCTCATTTTGACTGCCTCCAGAAGTTAGATCAGATGGCAAATTGGATTTGGTGCTAGGTCTTTCCCTTTAGGTTTTACCCCAACAATGTTTTCATTAGTTTCGCTCACTCTCGAAATCAAGCATTTTACAGCAGGTTGGAGCAGCCTGTATCTCAGCACAGGAATAAGGTAGGGAAGAATTCTAAGGCTCATTTTGACTGCCTCCAGAAGTTAGATCAGATGGCAAATTGGATTTGGTGCTAGGTCTTTCCCTTTAGGTTTTACCCCAACAATGTTTTCCTTAGTTTCGCTCACTCTCGAAATCAAGCATTTTACAGCAGGTTGGAGCAGCCTGTATCTCAGCACAGGAATAAGGTAGGGAAGAATTCTAAGGCTCATTTTGACTGCCTCCAGAAGTTAGATCAGATGGCAAATTGGATTTGGTGCTAGGTCTTTCCCTTTAGGTTTTACCCCAACAATGTTTTCATTAGTTTCGCTCACTCTCGAAATCAAGCATTTTACAGCAGGTTGGAGCAGCCTGTATCTCAGCACAGGAATAAGGTAGGGAAGAATTCTAAGGCTCATTTTGACTGCCTCCAGAAGTTAGATCAGATGGCAAATTGGATTTGGTGCTAGGTCTTTCCCTTTAGGTTTTACCCCAACAATGTTTTCATTAGTTTCGCTCACTCTCGAAATCAAGCATTTTACAGCAGGTTGGAGCAGCCTGTATCTCAGCACAGGAATAAGGTAGGGAAGAATTCTAAGGCTCATTTTGACTGCCTCCAGAAGTTAGATCAGATGGCAAATTGGATTTGGTGCTAGGTCTTTCCCTTTAGGTTTTACCCCAACAATGTTTTCATTAGTTTCGCTCACTCTCGAAATCAAGCATTTTACGGCAGGTTGGAGCAGCCTGTATCTCAGCACAGGAATAAGGCAGGGAAGAATTCTAAGGCTCATTTTGACTGCCTCCAGAAGTTAGATCAGATGGCAAATTGGATTTGGTGCTAGGTCTTTCCCTTTAGGTTTTACCCCAACAATGTTTTCATTAGTTTCGCTCACTCTCGAAATCAAGCATTTTACAGCAGGTTGGAGCAGCCTGTATCTCAGCACAGGAATAAGGTAGGGAAGAATTCTAAGGCTCATTTTGACTGCCTCCAGAAGTTAGATCAGATGGCAAATTGGATTTGGTGCTAGGTCTTTCCCTTTAGGTTTTACCCCAACAATGTTTTCATTAGTTTCGCTCACTCTCGAAATCAAGCATTTTACAGCAGGTTGGAGCAGCCTGTATCTCAGCACAGGAATAAGGTAGGGAAGAATTCTAAGGATCATTTTGACTGCCTCCAGAAGTTAGATCAGATGGCAAATTGGATTTGGTGCTAGGTCTTTCCCTTTAGGTTTTACCCCAACAATGTTTTCATTAGTTTCGCTCACTCTCGAAATCAAGCATTTTACGGCAGGTTGGAGCAGCCTGTATCTCAGCACAGGAATAAGGTAGGGAAGAATTCTAAGGCTCATTTTGACTGCCTCCAGAAGTTAGATCAGATGGCAAATTGGATTTGGTGCTAGGTCTTTCCCTTTAGGTTTTACCCCAACAATGTTTTCATTAGTTTCGCTCACTCTCGAAATCAAGCATTTTACGGCAGGTTGGAGCAGCCTGTATCTCAGCACAGGAATAAGGTAGGGAAGAATTCTAAGGCTCATTTTGACTGCCTCCAGAAGTTAGATCAGATGGCAAATTGGATTTGGTGCTAGGTCTTTCCCTTTAGGTTTTACCCCAACAATGTTTTCATTAGTTTCGCTCACTCTCGAAATCAAGCATTTTACAGCAGGTTGGAGCAGCCTGTATCTCAGCACAGGAATAAGGTAGGGAAGAATTCTAAGGCTCATTTTGACTGCCTCCAGAAGTTAGATCAGATGGCAAATTGGATTTGGTGCTAGGTCTTTCCCTTTAGGTTTTACCCCAACAATGTTTTCATTAGTTTCGCTCACTCTCGAAATCAAGCATTTTACGGCAGGTTGGAGCAGCCTGTATCTCAGCACAGGAATAAGGTAGGGAAGAATTCTAAGGCTCATTTTGACTGCCTCCAGAAGTTAGATCAGATGGCAAATTGGATTTGGTGCTAGGTCTTTCCCTTTAGGTTTTACCCCAACAATGTTTTCATTAGTTTCGCTCACTCTCGAAATCAAGCATTTTACGGCAGGTTGGAGCAGCCTGTATCTCATCACAGGAATAAGGTAGGGAAGAATTCTAAGGCTCATTTTGACTGCCTCCAGAAGTTAGATCAGATGGCAAATTGGATTTGGTGCTAGGTCTTTCCCTTTAGGTTTTACCCCAACAATGTTTTCATTAGTTTCGCTCACTCTCGAAATCAAGCATTTTACAGCAGGTTGGAGCAGCCTGTATCTCAGCACAGGAATAAGGTAGGGAAGAATTCTAAGGCTCATTTTGACTGCCTCCAGAAGTTAGATCAGATGGCAAATTGGATTTGGTGCTAGGTCTTTCCCTTTAGGTTTTACCCCAACAATGTTTTCATTAGTTTCGCTCACTCTCGAAATCAAGCATTTTACAGCAGGTTGGAGTAGCCTGTATCTCAGCACAGGAATAAGGTAGGGAAGAATTCTAAGGCTCATTTTGACTGCCTCCAGAAGTTAGATCAGATGGCAAATTGGATTTGGTGCTAGGTCTTTCCCTTTAGGTTTTACCCCAACAATGTTTTCATTAGTTTCGCTCACTCTCGAAATCAAGCATTTTACAGCAGGTTGGAGCAGCCTGTATCTCAGCACAGGAATAAGGTAGGGAAGAATTCTAAGGCTCATTTTGACTGCCTCCAGAAGTTAGATCAGATGGCAAATTGGATTTGGTGCTAGGTCTTTCCCTTTAGGTTTTACCCCAACAATGTTTTCATTAGTTTCGCTCACTCTCGAAATCAAGCATTTTACAGCAGGTTGGAGCAGCCTGTATCTCAGCACAGGAATAAGGTAGGGAAGAATTCTAAGGCTCATTTTGACTGCCTCCAGAAGTTAGATCAGATGGCAAATTGGATTTGGTGCTAGGTCTTTCCCTTTAGGTTTTACCCCAACAATGTTTTCATTAGTTTCGCTCACTCTCGAAATCAAGCATTTTACAGCAGGTTGGAGCAGCCTGTATCTCAGCACAGGAATAAGGTAGGGAAGAATTCTAAGGCTCATTTTGACTGCCTCCAGAAGTTAGATCAGATGGCAAATTGGATTTGGTGCTAGGTCTTTCCCTTTAGGTTTTACCCCAACAATGTTTTCATTAGTTTCGCTCACTCTCGAAATCAAGCATTTTACAGCAGGTTGGAGCAGCCTGTATCTCAGCACAGGAATAAGGTAGGGAAGAATTCTAAGGCTCATTTTGACTGCCTCCAGAAGTTAGATCAGATGGCAAATTGGATTTGGTGCTAGGTCTTTCCCTTTAGGTTTTACCCCAACAATGTTTTCATTAGTTTCGCTCACTCTCGAAATCAAGCATTTTACAGCAGGTTGGAGCAGCCTGTATCTCAGCACAGGAATAAGGTAGGGAAGAATTCTAAGGCTCATTTTGACTGCCTCCAGAAGTTAGATCAGATGGCAAATTGGATTTGGTGCTAGGTCTTTCCCTTTAGGTTTTACCCCAACAATGTTTTCATTAGTTTCGCTCACTCTCGAAATCAAGCATTTTACAGCAGGTTGGAGCAGCCTGTATCTCAGCACAGGAATAAGGTAGGGAAGAATTCTAAGGCTCATTTTGACTGCCTCCAGAAGTTAGATCAGATGGCAAATTGGATTTGGTGCTAGGTCTTTCCCTTTAGGTTTTACCCCAACAATGTTTTCATTAGTTTCGCTCACTCTCGAAATCAAGCATTTTACAGCAGGTTGGAGCAGCCTGTATCTCAGCACAGGAATAAGGTAGGGAAGAATTCTAAGGCTCATTTTGACTGCCTCCAGAAGTTAGATCAGATGGCAAATTGGATTTGGTGCTAGGTCTTTCCCTTTAGGTTTTACCCCAACAATGTTTTCATTAGTTTCGCTCACTCTCGAAATCAAGCATTTTACAGCAGGTTGGAGCAGCCTGTATCTCAGCACAGGAATAAGGTAGGGAAGAATTCTAAGGCTCATTTTGACTGCCTCCAGAAGTTAGATCAGATGGCAAATTGGATTTGGTGCTAGGTCTTTCCCTTTAGGTTTTACCCCAACAATGTTTTCATTAGTTTCGCTCACTCTCGAAATCAAGCATTTTACAGCAGGTTGGAGCAGCCTGTATCTCAGCACAGGAATAAGGTAGGGAAGAATTCTAAGGCTCATTTTGACTGCCTCCAGAAGTTAGATCAGATGGCAAATTGGATTTGGTGCTAGGTCTTTCCCTTTAGGTTTTACCCCAACAATGTTTTCATTAGTTTCGCTCACTCTCGAAATCAAGCATTTTACAGCAGGTTGGAGCAGCCTGTATCTCAGCACAGGAATAAGGTAGGGAAGAATTCTAAGGCTCATTTTGACTGCCTCCAGAAGTTAGATCAGATGGCAAATTGGATTTGGTGCTAGGTCTTTCCCTTTAGGTTTTACCCCAACAATGTTTTCATTAGTTTCGCTCACTCTCGAAATCAAGCATTTTACAGCAGGTTGGAGCAGCCTGTATCTCAGCACAGGAATAAGGTAGGGAAGAATTCTAAGGCTCATTTTGACTGCCTCCAGAAGTTAGATCAGATGGCAAATTGGATTTGGTGCTAGGTCTTTCCCTTTAGGTTTTACCCCAACAATGTTTTCATTAGTTTCGCTCACTCTCGAAATCAAGCATTTTACAGCAGGTTGGAGCAGCCTGTATCTCAGCACAGGAATAAGGTAGGGAAGAATTCTAAGGCTCATTTTGACTGCCTCCAGAAGTTAGATCAGATGGCAAATTGGATTTGGTGCTAGGTCTTTCCCTTTAGGTTTTACCCCAACAATGTTTTCATTAGTTTCGCTCACTCTCGAAATCAAGCATTTTACAGCAGGTTGGAGCAGCCTGTATCTCAGCACAGGAATAAGGTAGGGAAGAATTCTAAGGCTCATTTTGACTGCCTCCAGAAGTTAGATCAGATGGCAAATTGGATTTGGTGCTAGGTCTTTCCCTTTAGGTTTTACCCCAACAATGTTTTCATTAGTTTCGCTCACTCTCGAAATCAAGCATTTTACAGCAGGTTGGAGCAGCCTGTATCTCAGCACAGGAATAAGGTAGGGAAGAATTCTAAGGCTCATTTTGACTGCCTCCAGAAGTTAGATCAGATGGCAAATTGGATTTGGTGCTAGGTCTTTCCCTTTAGGTTTTACCCCAACAATGTTTTCATTAGTTTCGCTCACTCTCGAAATCAAGCATTTTACAGCAGGTTGGAGCAGCCTGTATCTCAGCACAGGAATAAGGTAGGGAAGAATTCTAAGGCTCATTTTGACTGCCTCCAGAAGTTAGATCAGATGGCAAATTGGATTTGGTGCTAGGTCTTTCCCTTTAGGTTTTACCCCAACAATGTTTTCATTAGTTTCGCTCACTCTCGAAATCAAGCATTTTACAGCAGGTTGGAGCAGCCTGTATCTCAGCACAGGAATAAGGTAGGGAAGAATTCTAAGGCTCATTTTGACTGCCTCCAGAAGTTAGATCAGATGGCAAATTGGATTTGGTGCTAGGTCTTTCCCTTTAGGTTTTACCCCAACAATGTTTTCATTAGTTTCGCTCACTCTCGAAATCAAGCATTTTACAGCAGGTTGGAGCAGCCTGTATCTCAGCACAGGAATAAGGTAGGGAAGAATTCTAAGGCTCATTTTGACTGCCTCCAGAAGTTAGATCAGATGGCAAATTGGATTTGGTGCTAGGTCTTTCCCTTTAGGTTTTACCCCAACAATGTTTTCATTAGTTTCGCTCACTCTCGAAATCAAGCATTTTACAGCAGGTTGGAGCAGCCTGTATCTCAGCACAGGAATAAGGTAGGGAAGAATTCTAAGGCTCATTTTGACTGCCTCCAGAAGTTAGATCAGATGGCAAATTGGATTTGGTGCTAGGTCTTTCCCTTTAGGTTTTACCCCAACAATGTTTTCATTAGTTTCGCTCACTCTCGAAATCAAGCATTTTACAGCAGGTTGGAGCAGCCTGTATCTCAGCACAGGAATAAGGTAGGGAAGAATTCTAAGGCTCATTTTGACTGCCTCCAGAAGTTAGATCAGATGGCAAATTGGATTTGGTGCTAGGTCTTTCCCTTTAGGTTTTACCCCAACAATGTTTTCATTAGTTTCGCTCACTCTCGAAATCAAGCATTTTACAGCAGGTTGGAGCAGCCTGTATCTCAGCACAGGAATAAGGTAGGGAAGAATTCTAAGGCTCATTTTGACTGCCTCCAGAAGTTAGATCAGATGGCAAATTGGATTTGGTGCTAGGTCTTTCCCTTTAGGTTTTACCCCAACAATGTTTTCATTAGTTTCGCTCACTCTCGAAATCAAGCATTTTACAGCAGGTTGGAGCAGCCTGTATCTCAGCACAGGAATAAGGTAGGGAAGAATTCTAAGGCTCATTTTGACTGCCTCCAGAAGTTAGATCAGATGGCAAATTGGATTTGGTGCTAGGTCTTTCCCTTTAGGTTTTACCCCAACAATGTTTTCATTAGTTTCGCTCACTCTCGAAATCAAGCATTTTACAGCAGGTTGGAGCAGCCTGTATCTCAGCACAGGAATAAGGTAGGGAAGAATTCTAAGGCTCATTTTGACTGCCTCCAGAAGTTAGATCAGATGGCAAATTGGATTTGGTGCTAGGTCTTTCCCTTTAGGTTTTACCCCAACAATGTTTTCATTAGTTTCGCTCACTCTCGAAATCAAGCATTTTACAGCAGGTTGGAGCAGCCTGTATCTCAGCACAGGAATAAGGTAGGGAAGAATTCTAAGGCTCATTTTGACTGCCTCCAGAAGTTAGATCAGATGGCAAATTGGATTTGGTGCTAGGTCTTTCCCTTTAGGTTTTACCCCAACAATGTTTTCATTAGTTTCGCTCACTCTCGAAATCAAGCATTTTACAGCAGGTTGGAGCAGCCTGTATCTCAGCACAGGAATAAGGTAGGGAAGAATTCTAAGGCTCATTTTGACTGCCTCCAGAAGTTAGATCAGATGGCAAATTGGATTTGGTGCTAGGTCTTTCCCTTTAGGTTTTACCCCAACAATGTTTTCATTAGTTTCGCTCACTCTCGAAATCAAGCATTTTACAGCAGGTTGGAGCAGCCTGTATCTCAGCACAGGAATAAGGTAGGGAAGAATTCTAAGGCTCATTTTGACTGCCTCCAGAAGTTAGATCAGATGGCAAATTGGATTTGGTGCTAGGTCTTTCCCTTTAGGTTTTACCCCAACAATGTTTTCATTAGTTTCGCTCACTCTCGAAATCAAGCATTTTACAGCAGGTTGGAGCAGCCTGTATCTCAGCACAGGAATAAGGTAGGGAAGAATTCTAAGGCTCATTTTGACTGCCTCCAGAAGTTAGATCAGATGGCAAATTGGATTTGGTGCTAGGTCTTTCCCTTTAGGTTTTACCCCAACAATGTTTTCATTAGTTTCGCTCACTCTCGAAATCAAGCATTTTACAGCAGGTTGGAGCAGCCTGTATCTCAGCACAGGAATAAGGTAGGGAAGAATTCTAAGGCTCATTTTGACTGCCTCCAGAAGTTAGATCAGATGGCAAATTGGATTTGGTGCTAGGTCTTTCCCTTTAGGTTTTACCCCAACAATGTTTTCATTAGTTTCGCTCACTCTCGAAATCAAGCATTTTACAGCAGGTTGGAGCAGCCTGTATCTCAGCACAGGAATAAGGTAGGGAAGAATTCTAAGGCTCATTTTGACTGCCTCCAGAAGTTAGATCAGATGGCAAATTGGATTTGGTGCTAGGTCTTTCCCTTTAGGTTTTACCCCAACAATGTTTTCATTAGTTTCACTCACTCTCGAAATCAAGCATTTTACAGCAGGTTGGAGCAGCCTGTATCTCAGCACAGGAATAAGGTAGGGAAGAATTCTAAGGCTCATTTTGACTGCCTCCAGAAGTTAGATCAGATGGCAAATTGGATTTGGTGCTAGGTCTTTCCCTTTAGGTTTTACCCCAACAATGTTTTCATTAGTTTCGCTCACTCTCGAAATCAAGCATTTTACAGCAGGTTGGAGCAGCCTGTATCTCAGCACAGGAATAAGGTAGGGAAGAATTCTAAGGCTCATTTTGACTGCCTCCAGAAGTTAGATCAGATGGCAAATTGGATTTGGTGCTAGGTCTTTCCCTTTAGGTTTTACCCCAACAATGTTTTCATTAGTTTCGCTCACTCTCGAAATCAAGCATTTTACAGCAGGTTGGAGCAGCCTGTATCTCAGCACAGGAATAAGGTAGGGAAGAATTCTAAGGCTCATTTTGACTGCCTCCAGAAGTTAGATCAGATGGCAAATTGGATTTGGTGCTAGGTCTTTCCCTTTAGGTTTTACCCCAACAATGTTTTCATTAGTTTCGCTCACTCTCGAAATCAAGCATTTTACAGCAGGTTGGAGCAGCCTGTATCTCAGCACAGGAATAAGGTAGGGAAGAATTCTAAGGCTCATTTTGACTGCCTCCAGAAGTTAGATCAGATGGCAAATTGGATTTGGTGCTAGGTCTTTCCCTTTAGGTTTTACCCCAACAATGTTTTCATTAGTTTCGCTCACTCTCGAAATCAAGCATTTTACAGCAGGTTGGAGCAGCCTGTATCTCAGCACAGGAATAAGGTAGGGAAGAATTCTAAGGCTCATTTTGACTGCCTCCAGAAGTTAGATCAGATGGCAAATTGGATTTGGTGCTAGGTCTTTCCCTTTAGGTTTTACCCCAACAATGTTTTCCATTAGTTTCGCTCACTCTCGAAATCAAGCATTTTACAGCAGGTTGGAGCAGCCTGTATCTCAGCACAGGAATAAGGTAGGGAAGAATTCTAAGGCTCATTTTGACTGCCTCCAGAAGTTAGATCAGATGGCAAATTGGATTTGGTGCTAGGTCTTTCCCTTTAGGTTTTACCCCAACAATGTTTTCATTAGTTTCGCTCACTCTCGAAATCAAGCATTTTACAGCAGGTTGGAGCAGCCTGTATCTCAGCACAGGAATAAGGTAGGGAAGAATTCTAAGGCTCATTTTGACTGCCTCCAGAAGTTAGATCAGATGGCAAATTGGATTTGGTGCTAGGTCTTTCCCTTTAGGTTTTACCCCAACAATGTTTTCATTAGTTTCACTCACTCTCGAAATCAAGCATTTTACAGCAGGTTGGAGCAGCCTGTATCTCAGCACAGGAATAAGGTAGGGAAGAATTCTAAGGCTCATTTTGACTGCCTCCAGAAGTTAGATCAGATGGCAAATTGGATTTGGTGCTAGGTCTTTCCCTTTAGGTTTTACCCCAACAATGTTTTCATTAGTTTCGCTCACTCTCGAAATCAAGCATTTTACAGCAGGTTGGAGCAGCCTGTATCTCAGCACAGGAATAAGGTAGGGAAGAATTCTAAGGCTCATTTTGACTGCCTCCAGAAGTTAGATCAGATGGCAAATTGGATTTGGTGCTAGGTCTTTCCCTTTAGGTTTTACCCCAACAATGTTTTCATTAGTTTCGCTCACTCTCGAAATCAAGCATTTTACAGCAGGTTGGAGCAGCCTGTATCTCAGCACAGGAATAAGGTAGGGAAGAATTCTAAGGCTCATTTTGACTGCCTCCAGAAGTTAGATCAGATGGCAAATTGGATTTGGTGCTAGGTCTTTCCCTTTAGGTTTTACCCCAACAATGTTTTCATTAGTTTCGCTCACTCTCGAAATCAAGCATTTTACAGCAGGTTGGAGCAGCCTGTATCTCAGCACAGGAATAAGGTAGGGAAGAATTCTAAGGCTCATTTTGACTGCCTCCAGAAGTTAGATCAGATGGCAAATTGGATTTGGTGCTAGGTCTTTCCCTTTAGGTTTTACCCCAACAATGTTTTCATTAGTTTCGCTCACTCTCGAAATCAAGCATTTTACAGCAGGTTGGAGCAGCCTGTATCTCAGCACAGGAATAAGGTAGGGAAGAATTCTAAGGATCATTTTGACTGCCTCCAGAAGTTAGATCAGATGGCAAATTGGATTTGGTGCTAGGTCTTTCCCTTTAGGTTTTACCCCAACAATGTTTTCATTAGTTTCGCTCACTCTCGAAATCAAGCATTTTACAGCAGGTTGGAGCAGCCTGTATCTCAGCACAGGAATAAGGTAGGGAAGAATTCTAAGGCTCATTTTGACTGCCTCCAGAAGTTAGATCAGATGGCAAATTGGATTTGGTGCTAGGTCTTTCCCTTTAGGTTTTATCCCAACAATGTTTTCATTAGTTTCGCTCACTCTCGAAATCAAGCATTTTACAGCAGGTTGGAGCAGCCTGTATCTCAGCACAGGAATAAGGTAGGGAAGAATTCTAAGGCTCATTTTGACTGCCTCCAGAAGTTAGATCAGATGGCAAATTGGATTTGGTGCTAGGTCTTTCCCCTTTAGGTTTTACCCCAACAATGTTTTCATTAGTTTCGCTTCACTCTCGAAATCAAGCATTTTACAGCAGGTTGGAGCAGCCTGTATCTCAGCACAGGAATAAGGTAGGGAAGAATTCTAAGGCTCATTTTGACTGCCTCCAGAAGTTAGATCAGATGGCAAATTGGATTTGGTGCTAGGTCTTTCCCTTTAGGTTTTACCCCAACAATGTTTCATTAGTTTCGCTCACTCTCGAAATCAAGCATTTTACAGCAGGTTGGAGCAGCCTGTATCTCAGCACAGGAATAAGGTAGGGAAGAATTTCTAAGGCTCATTTTGACTGCCTCCAGAAGTTAGATCAGATGGCAAATTGGATTTGGTGCTAGGTCTTTCCCTTTAGGTTTTACCCCAACAATGTTTTCATTAGTTTCGCTCACTCTCGAAATCAAGCATTTTACAGCAGGTTGGAGCAGCCTGTATCTCAGCACAGGAATAAGGTAGGGAAGAATTCTAAGGCTCATTTTGACTGCCTCCAGAAGTTAGATCAGATGGCAAATTGGATTTGGTGCTAGGTCTTTCCCTTTAGGTTTTACCCCAACAATGTTTTCATTAGTTTCGCTCACTCTCGAAATCAAGCATTTTACAGCAGGTTGGAGCAGCCTGTATCTCAGCACAGGAATAAGGTAGGGAAGAATTCTAAGGCTCATTTTGACTAATTCTAAGGCTCATTTTGACTGCCTCCAGAAGTTAGATCAGATGGCAAATTGGATTTGGTGCTAGGTCTTTCCCTTTAGGTTTTACCCCAACAATGTTTTCATTAGTTTCGCTCACTCTCGAAATCAAGCATTTTACAGCAGGTTGGAGCAGCCTGTATCTCAGCACAGGAATAAGGTAGGGAAGAATTCTAAGGCTCATTTTGACTGCCTCCAGAAGTTAGATCAGATGGCAAATTGGATTTGGTGCTAGGTCTTTCCCTTTAGGTTTTACCCCAACAATGTTTTCATTAGTTTCGCTCACTCTCGAAATCAAGCATTTTACAGCAGGTTGGAGCAGCCTGTATCTCAGCACAGGAATAAGGTAGGGAAGAATTCTAAGGATCATTTTGACTGCCTCCAGAAGTTAGATCAGATGGCAAATTGGATTTGGTGCTAGGTCTTTCCCTTTAGGTTTTACCCCAACAATGTTTTCATTAGTTTCGCTCACTCTCGAAATCAAGCATTTTACAGCAGGTTGGAGCAGCCTGTATCTCAGCACAGGAATAAGGTAGGGAAGAATTCTAAGGCTCATTTTGACTGCCTCCAGAAGTTAGATCAGATGGCAAATTGGATTTGGTGCTAGGTCTTTCCCTTTAGGTTTTACCCCAACAATGTTTTCATTAGTTTCGCTCACTCTCGAAATCAAGCATTTTACAGCAGGTTGGAGCAGCCTGTATCTCAGCACAGGAATAAGGTAGGGAAGAATTCTAAGGCTCATTTTGACTGCCTCCAGAAGTTAGATCAGATGGCAAATTGGATTTGGTGCTAGGTCTTTCCCTTTAGGTTTTACCCCAACAATGTTTTCATTAGTTTCGCTCACTCTCGAAATCAAGCATTTTACAGCAGGTTGGAGCAGCCTGTATCTCAGCACAGGAATAAGGTAGGGAAGAATTCTAAGGATCATTTTGACTGCCTCCAGAAGTTAGATCAGATGGCAAATTGGATTTGGTGCTAGGTCTTTCCCTTTAGGTTTTACCCCAACAATGTTTTCATTAGTTTCGCTCACTCTCGAAATCAAGCATTTTACAGCAGGTTGGAGCAGCCTGTATCTCAGCACAGGAATAAGGTAGGGAAGAATTCTAAGGCTCATTTTGACTGCCTCCAGAAGTTAGATCAGATGGCAAATTGGATTTGGTGCTAGGTCTTTCCCTTTAGGTTTTACCCCAACAATGTTTTCATTAGTTTCGCTCACTCTCGAAATCAAGCATTTTACAGCAGGTTGGAGCAGCCTGTATCTCAGCACAGGAATAAGGTAGGGAAGAATTCTAAGGCTCATTTTGACTGCCTCCAGAAGTTAGATCAGATGGCAAATTGGATTTGGTGCTAGGTCTTTCCCTTTAGGTTTTACCCCAACAATGTTTTCATTAGTTTCGCTCACTCTCGAAATCAAGCATTTTACAGCAGGTTGGAGCAGCCTGTATCTCAGCACAGGAATAAGGTAGGGAAGAATTCTAAGGATCATTTTGACTGCCTCCAGAAGTTAGATCAGATGGCAAATTGGATTTGGTGCTAGGTCTTTCCCTTTAGGTTTTACCCCAACAATGTTTTCATTAGTTTCGCTCACTCTCGAAATCAAGCATTTTACAGCAGGTTGGAGCAGCCTGTATCTCAGCACAGGAATAAGGTAGGGAAGAATTCTAAGGATCATTTTGACTGCCTCCAGAAGTTAGATCAGATGGCAAATTGGATTTGGTGCTAGGTCTTTCCCTTTAGGTTTTACCCCAACAATGTTTTCATTAGTTTCGCTCACTCTCGAAATCAAGCATTTTACAGCAGGTTGGAGCAGCCTGTATCTCAGCACAGGAATAAGGTAGGGAAGAATTCTAAGGATCATTTTGACTGCCTCCAGAAGTTAGATCAGATGGCAAATTGGATTTGGTGCTAGGTCTTTCCCTTTAGGTTTTACCCCAACAATGTTTTCATTAGTTTCGCTCACTCTCGAAATCAAGCATTTTACAGCAGGTTGGAGCAGCCTGTATCTCAGCACAGGAATAAGGTAGGGAAGAATTCTAAGGATCATTTTGACTGCCTCCAGAAGTTAGATCAGATGGCAAATTGGATTTGGTGCTAGGTCTTTCCCTTTAGGTTTTACCCCAACAATGTTTTCATTAGTTTCGCTCACTCTCGAAATCAAGCATTTTACAGCAGGTTGGAGCAGCCTGTATCTCAGCACAGGAATAAGGTAGGGAAGAATTCTAAGGATCATTTTGACTGCCTCCAGAAGTTAGATCAGATGGCAAATTGGATTTGGTGCTAGGTCTTTCCCTTTAGGTTTTACCCCAACAATGTTTTCATTAGTTTCGCTCACTCTCGAAATCAAGCATTTTACAGCAGGTTGGAGCAGCCTGTATCTCAGCACAGGAATAAGGTAGGGAAGAATTCTAAGGATCATTTTGACTGCCTCCAGAAGTTAGATCAGATGGCAAATTGGATTTGGTGCTAGGTCTTTCCCTTTAGGTTTTACCCCAACAATGTTTTCATTAGTTTCGCTCACTCTCGAAATCAAGCATTTTACAGCAGGTTGGAGCAGCCTGTATCTCAGCACAGGAATAAGGTAGGGAAGAATTCTAAGGATCATTTTGACTGCCTCCAGAAGTTAGATCAGATGGCAAATTGGATTTGGTGCTAGGTCTTTCCCTTTAGGTTTTACCCCAACAATGTTTTCATTAGTTTCGCTCACTCTCGAAATCAAGCATTTTACAGCAGGTTGGAGCAGCCTGTATCTCAGCACAGGAATAAGGTAGGGAAGAATTCTAAGGATCATTTTGACTGCCTCCAGAAGTTAGATCAGATGGCAAATTGGATTTGGTGCTAGGTCTTTCCCTTTAGGTTTTACCCCAACAATGTTTTCATTAGTTTCGCTCACTCTCGAAATCAAGCATTTTACAGCAGGTTGGAGCAGCCTGTATCTCAGCACAGGAATAAGGTAGGGAAGAATTCTAAGGCTCATTTTGACTGCCTCCAGAAGTTAGATCAGATGGCAAATTGGATTTGGTGCTAGGTCTTTCCCTTTAGGTTTTACCCCAACAATGTTTTCATTAGTTTCGCTCACTCTCGAAATCAAGCATTTTACAGCAGGTTGGAGCAGCCTGTATCTCAGCACAGGAATAAGGTAGGGAAGAATTCTAAGGCTCATTTTGACTGCCTCCAGAAGTTAGATCAGATGGCAAATTGGATTTGGTGCTAGGTCTTTCCCTTTAGGTTTTACCCCAACAATGTTTTCATTAGTTTCGCTCACTCTCGAAATCAAGCATTTTACAGCAGGTTGGAGCAGCCTGTATCTCAGCACAGGAATAAGGTAGGGAAGAATTCTAAGGATCATTTTGACTGCCTCCAGAAGTTAGATCAGATGGCAAATTGGATTTGGTGCTAGGTCTTTCCCTTTAGGTTTTACCCCAACAATGTTTTCATTAGTTTCGCTCACTCTCGAAATCAAGCATTTTACAGCAGGTTGGAGCAGCCTGTATCTCAGCACAGGAATAAGGTAGGGAAGAATTCTAAGGCTCATTTTGACTGCCTCCAGAAGTTAGATCAGATGGCAAATTGGATTTGGTGCTAGGTCTTTCCCTTTAGGTTTTACCCCAACAATGTTTTCATTAGTTTCGCTCACTCTCGAAATCAAGCATTTTACAGCAGGTTGGAGCAGCCTGTATCTCAGCACAGGAATAAGGTAGGGAAGAATTCTAAGGATCATTTTGACTGCCTCCAGAAGTTAGATCAGATGGCAAATTGGATTTGGTGCTAGGTCTTTCCCTTTAGGTTTTACCCCAACAATGTTTTCATTAGTTTCGCTCACTCTCGAAATCAAGCATTTTACAGCAGGTTGGAGCAGCCTGTATCTCAGCACAGGAATAAGGTAGGGAAGAATTCTAAGGATCATTTTGACTGCCTCCAGAAGTTAGATCAGATGGCAAATTGGATTTGGTGCTAGGTCTTTCCCTTTAGGTTTTACCCCAACAATGTTTTCATTAGTTTCGCTCACTCTCGAAATCAAGCATTTTACAGCAGGTTGGAGCAGCCTGTATCTCAGCACAGGAATAAGGTAGGGAAGAATTCTAAGGCTCATTTTGACTGCCTCCAGAAGTTAGATCAGATGGCAAATTGGATTTGGTGCTAGGTCTTTCCCTTTAGGTTTTACCCCAACAATGTTTTCATTAGTTTCGCTCACTCTCGAAATCAAGCATTTTACAGCAGGTTGGAGCAGCCTGTATCTCAGCACAGGAATAAGGTAGGGAAGAATTCTAAGGCTCATTTTGACTGCCTCCAGAAGTTAGATCAGATGGCAAATTGGATTTGGTGCTAGGTCTTTCCCTTTAGGTTTTACCCCAACAATGTTTTCATTAGTTTCGCTCACTCTCGAAATCAAGCATTTTACAGCAGGTTGGAGCAGCCTGTATCTCAGCACAGGAATAAGGTAGGGAAGAATTCTAAGGATCATTTTGACTGCCTCCAGAAGTTAGATCAGATGGCAAATTGGATTTGGTGCTAGGTCTTTCCCTTTAGGTTTTACCCCAACAATGTTTTCATTAGTTTCGCTCACTCTCGAAATCAAGCATTTTACAGCAGGTTGGAGCAGCCTGTATCTCAGCACAGGAATAAGGTAGGGAAGAATTCTAAGGCTCATTTTGACTGCCTCCAGAAGTTAGATCAGATGGCAAATTGGATTTGGTGCTAGGTCTTTCCCTTTAGGTTTTACCCCAACAATGTTTTCATTAGTTTCGCTCACTCTCGAAATCAAGCATTTTACAGCAGGTTGGAGCAGCCTGTATCTCAGCACAGGAATAAGGTAGGGAAGAATTCTAAGGATCATTTTGACTGCCTCCAGAAGTTAGATCAGATGGCAAATTGGATTTGGTGCTAGGTCTTTCCCTTTAGGTTTTACCCCAACAATGTTTTCATTAGTTTCGCTCACTCTCGAAATCAAGCATTTTACAGCAGGTTGGAGCAGCCTGTATCTCAGCACAGGAATAAGGTAGGGAAGAATTCTAAGGATCATTTTGACTGCCTCCAGAAGTTAGATCAGATGGCAAATTGGATTTGGTGCTAGGTCTTTCCCTTTAGGTTTTACCCCAACAATGTTTTCATTAGTTTCGCTCACTCTCGAAATCAAGCATTTTACAGCAGGTTGGAGCAGCCTGTATCTCAGCACAGGAATAAGGTAGGGAAGAATTCTAAGGATCATTTTGACTGCCTCCAGAAGTTAGATCAGATGGCAAATTGGATTTGGTGCTAGGTCTTTCCCTTTAGGTTTTACCCCAACAATGTTTTCATTAGTTTCGCTCACTCTCGAAATCAAGCATTTTACAGCAGGTTGGAGCAGCCTGTATCTCAGCACAGGAATAAGGTAGGGAAGAATTCTAAGGATCATTTTGACTGCCTCCAGAAGTTAGATCAGATGGCAAATTGGATTTGGTGCTAGGTCTTTCCCTTTAGGTTTTACCCCAACAATGTTTTCATTAGTTTCGCTCACTCTCGAAATCAAGCATTTTACAGCAGGTTGGAGCAGCCTGTATCTCAGCACAGGAATAAGGTAGGGAAGAATTCTAAGGCTCATTTTGACTGCCTCCAGAAGTTAGATCAGATGGCAAATTGGATTTGGTGCTAGGTCTTTCCCTTTAGGTTTTACCCCAACAATGTTTTCATTAGTTTCGCTCACTCTCGAAATCAAGCATTTTACAGCAGGTTGGAGCAGCCTGTATCTCAGCACAGGAATAAGGTAGGGAAGAATTCTAAGGATCATTTTGACTGCCTCCAGAAGTTAGATCAGATGGCAAATTGGATTTGGTGCTAGGTCTTTCCCTTTAGGTTTTACCCCAACAATGTTTTCATTAGTTTCGCTCACTCTCGAAATCAAGCATTTTACAGCAGGTTGGAGCAGCCTGTATCTCAGCACAGGAATAAGGTAGGGAAGAATTCTAAGGCTCATTTTGACTGCCTCCAGAAGTTAGATCAGATGGCAAATTGGATTTGGTGCTAGGTCTTTCCCTTTAGGTTTTACCCCAACAATGTTTTCATTAGTTTCGCTCACTCTCGAAATCAAGCATTTTACAGCAGGTTGGAGCAGCCTGTATCTCAGCACAGGAATAAGGTAGGGAAGAATTCTAAGGCTCATTTTGACTGCCTCCAGAAGTTAGATCAGATGGCAAATTGGATTTGGTGCTAGGTCTTTCCCTTTAGGTTTTACCCCAACAATGTTTTCATTAGTTTCGCTCACTCTCGAAATCAAGCATTTTACAGCAGGTTGGAGCAGCCTGTATCTCAGCACAGGAATAAGGTAGGGAAGAATTCTAAGGATCATTTTGACTGCCTCCAGAAGTTAGATCAGATGGCAAATTGGATTTGGTGCTAGGTCTTTCCCTTTAGGTTTTACCCCAACAATGTTTTCATTAGTTTCGCTCACTCTCGAAATCAAGCATTTTACAGCAGGTTGGAGCAGCCTGTATCTCAGCACAGGAATAAGGTAGGGAAGAATTCTAAGGATCATTTTGACTGCCTCCAGAAGTTAGATCAGATGGCAAATTGGATTTGGTGCTAGGTCTTTCCCTTTAGGTTTTACCCCAACAATGTTTTCATTAGTTTCGCTCACTCTCGAAATCAAGCATTTTACAGCAGGTTGGAGCAGCCTGTATCTCAGCACAGGAATAAGGTAGGGAAGAATTCTAAGGATCATTTTGACTGCCTCCAGAAGTTAGATCAGATGGCAAATTGGATTTGGTGCTAGGTCTTTCCCTTTAGGTTTTACCCCAACAATGTTTTCATTAGTTTCGCTCACTCTCGAAATCAAGCATTTTACAGCAGGTTGGAGCAGCCTGTATCTCAGCACAGGAATAAGGTAGGGAAGAATTCTAAGGATCATTTTGACTGCCTCCAGAAGTTAGATCAGATGGCAAATTGGATTTGGTGCTAGGTCTTTCCCTTTAGGTTTTACCCCAACAATGTTTTCATTAGTTTCGCTCACTCTCGAAATCAAGCATTTTACAGCAGGTTGGAGCAGCCTGTATCTCAGCACAGGAATAAGGTAGGGAAGAATTCTAAGGCTCATTTTGACTGCCTCCAGAAGTTAGATCAGATGGCAAATTGGATTTGGTGCTAGGTCTTTCCCTTTAGGTTTTACCCCAACAATGTTTTCATTAGTTTCGCTCACTCTCGAAATCAAGCATTTTACAGCAGGTTGGAGCAGCCTGTATCTCAGCACAGGAATAAGGTAGGGAAGAATTCTAAGGATCATTTTGACTGCCTCCAGAAGTTAGATCAGATGGCAAATTGGATTTGGTGCTAGGTCTTTCCCTTTAGGTTTTACCCCAACAATGTTTTCATTAGTTTCGCTCACTCTCGAAATCAAGCATTTTACAGCAGGTTGGAGCAGCCTGTATCTCAGCACAGGAATAAGGTAGGGAAGAATTCTAAGGCTCATTTTGACTGCCTCCAGAAGTTAGATCAGATGGCAAATTGGATTTGGTGCTAGGTCTTTCCCTTTAGGTTTTACCCCAACAATGTTTTCATTAGTTTCGCTCACTCTCGAAATCAAGCATTTTACAGCAGGTTGGAGCAGCCTGTATCTCAGCACAGGAATAAGGTAGGGAAGAATTCTAAGGCTCATTTTGACTGCCTCCAGAAGTTAGATCAGATGGCAAATTGGATTTGGTGCTAGGTCTTTCCCTTTAGGTTTTACCCCAACAATGTTTTCATTAGTTTCGCTCACTCTCGAAATCAAGCATTTTACAGCAGGTTGGAGCAGCCTGTATCTCAGCACAGGAATAAGGTAGGGAAGAATTCTAAGGATCATTTTGACTGCCTCCAGAAGTTAGATCAGATGGCAAATTGGATTTGGTGCTAGGTCTTTCCCTTTAGGTTTTACCCCAACAATGTTTTCATTAGTTTCGCTCACTCTCGAAATCAAGCATTTTACAGCAGGTTGGAGCAGCCTGTATCTCAGCACAGGAATAAGGTAGGGAAGAATTCTAAGGATCATTTTGACTGCCTCCAGAAGTTAGATCAGATGGCAAATTGGATTTGGTGCTAGGTCTTTCCCTTTAGGTTTTACCCCAACAATGTTTTCATTAGTTTCGCTCACTCTCGAAATCAAGCATTTTACAGCAGGTTGGAGCAGCCTGTATCTCAGCACAGGAATAAGGTAGGGAAGAATTCTAAGGCTCATTTTGACTGCCTCCAGAAGTTAGATCAGATGGCAAATTGGATTTGGTGCTAGGTCTTTCCCTTTAGGTTTTACCCCAACAATGTTTTCATTAGTTTCGCTCACTCTCGAAATCAAGCATTTTACAGCAGGTTGGAGCAGCCTGTATCTCAGCACAGGAATAAGGTAGGGAAGAATTCTAAGGATCATTTTGACTGCCTCCAGAAGTTAGATCAGATGGCAAATTGGATTTGGTGCTAGGTATTTCCCTTTAGGTTTTACCCCAACAATGTTTTCATTAGTTTCGCTCACTCTCGAAATCAAGCATTTTACAGCAGGTTGGAGCAGCCTGTATCTCAGCACAGGAATAAGGTAGGGAAGAATTCTAAGGATCATTTTGACTGCCTCCAGAAGTTAGATCAGATGGCAAATTGGATTTGGTGCTAGGTCTTTCCCTTTAGGTTTTACCCCAACAATGTTTTCATTAGTTTCGCTCACTCTCGAAATCAAGCATTTTACAGCAGGTTGGAGCAGCCTGTATCTCAGCACAGGAATAAGGTAGGGAAGAATTCTAAGGCTCATTTTGACTGCCTCCAGAAGTTAGATCAGATGGCAAATTGGATTTGGTGCTAGG
The DNA here is from genome assembly GCF_026170545.1 of Melanerpes formicivorus. NCBI lineage: Eukaryota > Metazoa > Chordata > Aves > Piciformes > Picidae > Melanerpes > Melanerpes formicivorus. The sequence goes on from NW_027142885.1 coordinate 83,566, forward strand.
TCTTTCCCTTTAGGTTTTACCCCAACAATGTTTTCATTAGTTTCGCTCACTCTCGAAATCAAGCATTTTACAGCAGGTTGGAGCAGCCTGTATCTCAGCACAGGAATAAGGTAGGGAAGAATTCTAAGGATCATTTTGACTGTCTCCAGAAGTTAGATCAGATGGCAAATTGGATTTGGTGCTAGGTCTTTCCCTTTAGGTTTTACCCCAACAATGTTTTCATTAGTTTCGCTCACTCTCGAAATCAAGCATTTCACTGCAGGTTGGAGCAGCCTGTATCTCAGCACAGGAATAAGGTAGGGAAGAATTCTAAGGATCATTTTGACTGCCTCCAGAAGTTAGATCAGATGGCAAATTGGATTTGGTGCTAGGTCTTTCCCTTTAGGTTTTACCCCAACAATGTTTTCATTAGTTTCGCTCACTCTCGAAATCAAGCATTTTACAGCAGGTTGGAGCAGCCTGTATCTCAGCACAGGAATAAGGTAGGGAAGAATTCTAAGGATCATTTTGACTGCCTCCAGAAGTTAGATCAGATGGCAAATTGGATTTGGTGCTAGGTCTTTCCCTTTAGGTTTTACCCCAACAATGTTTTCATTAGTTTCGCTCACTCTCGAAATCAAGCATTTTACAGCAGGTTGGAGCAGCCTGTATCTCAGCACAGGAATAAGGTAGGGAAGAATTCTAAGGATCATTTTGACTGCCTCCAGAAGTTAGATCAGATGGCAAATTGGATTTGGTGCTAGGTCTTTCCCTTTAGGTTTTACCCCAACAATGTTTTCATTAGTTTCGCTCACTCTCGAAATCAAGCATTTTACAGCAGGTTGGAGCAGCCTGTATCTCAGCACAGGAATAAGGTAGGGAAGAATTCTAAGGATCATTTTGACTGCCTCCAGAAGTTAGATCAGATGGCAAATTGGATTTGGTGCTAGGTCTTTCCCTTTAGGTTTTACCCCAACAATGTTTTCATTAGTTTCGCTCACTCTCGAAATCAAGCATTTTACAGCAGGTTGGAGCAGCCTGTATCTCAGCACAGGAATAAGGTAGGGAAGAATTCTAAGGATCATTTTGACTGCCTCCAGAAGTTAGATCAGATGGCAAATTGGATTTGGTGCTAGGTCTTTCCCTTTAGGTTTTACCCCAACAATGTTTTCATTAGTTTCGCTCACTCTCGAAATCAAGCATTTTACAGCAGGTTGGAGCAGCCTGTATCTCAGCACAGGAATAAGGTAGGGAAGAATTCTAAGGCTCATTTTGACTGCCTCCAGAAGTTAGATCAGATGGCAAATTGGATTTGGTGCTAGGTCTTTCCCTTTAGGTTTTACCCCAACAATGTTTTCATTAGTTTCGCTCACTCTCGAAATCAAGCATTTTACAGCAGGTTGGAGCAGCCTGTATCTCAGCACAGGAATAAGGTAGGGAAGAATTCTAAGGATCATTTTGACTGCCTCCAGAAGTTAGATCAGATGGCAAATTGGATTTGGTGCTAGGTCTTTCCCTTTAGGTTTTACCCCAACAATGTTTTCATTAGTTTCGCTCACTCTCGAAATCAAGCATTTTACAGCAGGTTGGAGCAGCCTGTATCTCAGCACAGGAATAAGGTAGGGAAGAATTCTAAGGCTCATTTTGACTGCCTCCAGAAGTTAGATCAGATGGCAAATTGGATTTGGTGCTAGGTCTTTCCCTTTAGGTTTTACCCCAACAATGTTTTCATTAGTTTCGCTCACTCTCGAAATCAAGCATTTTACAGCAGGTTGGAGCAGCCTGTATCTCAGCACAGGAATAAGGTAGGGAAGAATTCTAAGGCTCATTTTGACTGCCTCCAGAAGTTAGATCAGATGGCAAATTGGATTTGGTGCTAGGTCTTTCCCTTTAGGTTTTACCCCAACAATGTTTTCATTAGTTTCGCTCACTCTCGAAATCAAGCATTTTACAGCAGGTTGGAGCAGCCTGTATCTCAGCACAGGAATAAGGTAGGGAAGAATTCTAAGGATCATTTTGACTGCCTCCAGAAGTTAGATCAGATGGCAAATTGGATTTGGTGCTAGGTCTTTCCCTTTAGGTTTTACCCCAACAATGTTTTCATTAGTTTCGCTCACTCTCGAAATCAAGCATTTTACAGCAGGTTGGAGCAGCCTGTATCTCAGCACAGGAATAAGGTAGGGAAGAATTCTAAGGATCATTTTGACTGCCTCCAGAAGTTAGATCAGATGGCAAATTGGATTTGGTGCTAGGTCTTTCCCTTTAGGTTTTACCCCAACAATGTTTTCATTAGTTTCGCTCACTCTCGAAATCAAGCATTTTACAGCAGGTTGGAGCAGCCTGTATCTCAGCACAGGAATAAGGTAGGGAAGAATTCTAAGGCTCATTTTGACTGCCTCCAGAAGTTAGATCAGATGGCAAATTGGATTTGGTGCTAGGTCTTTCCCTTTAGGTTTTACCCCAACAATGTTTTCATTAGTTTCGCTCACTCTCGAAATCAAGCATTTTACAGCAGGTTGGAGCAGCCTGTATCTCAGCACAGGAATAAGGTAGGGAAGAATTCTAAGGATCATTTTGACTGTCTCCAGAAGTTAGATCAGATGGCAAATTGGATTTGGTGCTAGGTCTTTCCCTTTAGGTTTTACCCCAACAATGTTTTCATTAGTTTCGCTCACTCTCGAAATCAAGCATTTCACAGCAGGTTGGAGCAGCCTGTATCTCAGCACAGGAATAAGGTAGGGAAGAATTCTAAGGATCATTTTGACTGCCTCCAGAAGTTAGATCAGATGGCAAATTGGATTTGGTGCTAGGTCTTTCCCTTTAGGTTTTACCCCAACAATGTTTTCATTAGTTTCGCTCACTCTCGAAATCAAGCATTTTACAGCAGGTTGGAGCAGCCTGTATCTCAGCACAGGAATAAGGTAGGGAAGAATTCTAAGGATCATTTTGACTGCCTCCAGAAGTTAGATCAGATGGCAAATTGGATTTGGTGCTAGGTCTTTCCCTTTAGGTTTTACCCCAACAATGTTTTCATTAGTTTCGCTCACTCTCGAAATCAAGCATTTTACAGCAGGTTGGAGCAGCCTGTATCTCAGCACAGGAATAAGGTAGGGAAGAATTCTAAGGATCATTTTGACTGCCTCCAGAAGTTAGATCAGATGGCAAATTGGATTTGGTGCTAGGTCTTTCCCTTTAGGTTTTACCCCAACAATGTTTTCATTAGTTTCGCTCACTCTGGAAATCAAGCATTTTACAGCAGGTTGGAGCAGCCTGTATCTCAGCACAGGAATAAGGTAGGGAAGAATTCTAAGGCTCATTTTGACTGCCTCCAGAAGTTAGATCAGATGGCAAATTGGATTTGGTGCTAGGTCTTTCCCTTTAGGTTTTACCCCAACAATGTTTTCATTAGTTTCGCTCACTCTCGAAATCAAGCATTTTACAGCAGGTTGGAGCAGCCTGTATCTCAGCACAGGAATAAGGTAGGGAAGAATTCTAAGGCTCATTTTGACTGCCTCCAGAAGTTAGATCAGATGGCAAATTGGATTTGGTGCTAGGTCTTTCCCTTTAGGTTTTACCCCAACAATGTTTTCATTAGTTTCGCTCACTCTCGAAATCAAGCATTTTACAGCAGGTTGGAGCAGCCTGTATCTCAGCACAGGAATAAGGTAGGGAAGAATTCTAAGGCTCATTTTGACTGCCTCCAGAAGTTAGATCAGATGGCAAATTGGATTTGGTGCTAGGTCTTTCCCTTTAGGTTTTACCCCAACAATGTTTTCATTAGTTTCGCTCACTCTCGAAATCAAGCATTTTACAGCAGGTTGGAGCAGCCTGTATCTCAGCACAGGAATAAGGTAGGGAAGAATTCTAAGGATCATTTTGACTGCCTCCAGAAGTTAGATCAGATGGCAAATTGGATTTGGTGCTAGGTCTTTCCCTTTAGGTTTTACCCCAACAATGTTTTCATTAGTTTCGCTCACTCTCGAAATCAAGCATTTTACAGCAGGTTGGAGCAGCCTGTATCTCAGCACAGGAATAAGGTAGGGAAGAATTCTAAGGCTCATTTTGACTGCCTCCAGAAGTTAGATCAGATGGCAAATTGGATTTGGTGCTAGGTCTTTCCCTTTAGGTTTTACCCCAACAATGTTTTCATTAGTTTCGCTCACTCTCGAAATCAAGCATTTTACAGCAGGTTGGAGCAGCCTGTATCTCAGCACAGGAATAAGGTAGGGAAGAATTCTAAGGCTCATTTTGACTGCCTCCAGAAGTTAGATCAGATGGCAAATTGGATTTGGTGCTAGGTCTTTCCCTTTAGGTTTTACCCCAACAATGTTTTCATTAGTTTCGCTCACTCTCGAAATCAAGCATTTTACAGCAGGTTGGAGCAGCCTGTATCTCCCACAGGAATAAGGTAGGGAAGAATTCTAAGGATCATTTTGACTGCCTCCAGAAGTTAGATCAGATGGCAAATTGGATTTGGTGCTAGGTCTTTCCCTTTAGGTTTTACCCCAACAATGTTTTCATTAGTTTCGCTCACTCTCGAAATCAAGCATTTTACAGCAGGTTGGAGCAGCCTGTATCTCAGCACAGGAATAAGGTAGGGAAGAATTCTAAGGCTCATTTTGACTGCCTCCAGAAGTTAGATCAGATGGCAAATTGGATTTGGTGCTAGGTCTTTCCCTTTAGGTTTTACCCCAACAATGTTTTCATTAGTTTCGCTCACTCTCGAAATCAAGCATTTTACAGCAGGTTGGAGCAGCCTGTATCTCAGCACAGGAATAAGGTAGGGAAGAATTCTAAGGATCATTTTGACTGCCTCCAGAAGTTAGATCAGATGGCAAATTGGATTTGGTGCTAGGTCTTTCCCTTTAGGTTTTACCCCAACAATGTTTTCATTAGTTTCGCTCACTCTCGAAATCAAGCATTTTACAGCAGGTTGGAGCAGCCTGTATCTCAGCACAGGAATAAGGTAGGGAAGAATTCTAAGGCTCATTTTGACTGCCTCCAGAAGTTACATCAGATGGCAAATTGGATTTGGTGCTAGGTCTTTCCCTTTAGGTTTTACCCCAACAATGTTTTCATTAGTTTCGCTCACTCTGGAAATCAAGCATTTTACAGCAGGTTGGAGCAGCCTGTATCTCAGCACAGGAATAAGGTAGGGAAGAATTCTAAGGCTCATTTTGACTGCCTCCAGAAGTTAGATCAGATGGCAAATTGGATTTGGTGCTAGGTCTTTCCCTTTAGGTTTTACCCCAACAATGTTTTCATTAGTTTCGCTCACTCTCGAAATCAAGCATTTTACAGCAGGTTGGAGCAGCCTGTATCTCAGCACAGGAATAAGGTAGGGAAGAATTCTAAGGCTCATTTTGACTGCCTCCAGAAGTTAGATCAGATGGCAAATTGGATTTGGTGCTAGGTCTTTCCCTTTAGGTTTTACCCCAACAATGTTTTCATTAGTTTCGCTCACTCTCGAAATCAAGCATTTTACAGCAGGTTGGAGCAGCCTGTATCTCAGCACAGGAATAAGGTAGGGAAGAATTCTAAGGATCATTTTGACTGCCTCCAGAAGTTAGATCAGATGGCAAATTGGATTTGGTGCTAGGTCTTTCCCTTTAGGTTTTACCCCAACAATGTTTTCATTAGTTTCGCTCACTCTCGAAATCAAGCATTTTACAGCAGGTTGGAGCAGCCTGTATCTCAGCACAGGAATAAGGTAGGGAAGAATTCTAAGGATCATTTTGACTGCCTCCAGAAGTTACATCAGATGGCAAATTGGATTTGGTGCTAGGTCTTTCCCTTTAGGTTTTACCCCAACAATGTTTTCATTAGTTTCGCTCACTCTCGAAATCAAGCATTTTACAGCAGGTTGGAGCAGCCTGTATCTCAGCACAGGAATAAGGTAGGGAAGAATTCTAAGGCTCATTTTGACTGCCTCCAGAAGTTACATCAGATGGCAAATTGGATTTGGTGCTAGGTCTTTCCCTTTAGGTTTTACCCCAACAATGTTTTCATTAGTTTCGCTCACTCTCGAAATCAAGCATTTTACAGCAGGTTGGAGCAGCCTGTATCTCAGCACAGGAATAAGGTAGGGAAGAATTCTAAGGCTCATTTTGACTGCCTCCAGAAGTTAGATCAGATGGCAAATTGGATTTGGTGCTAGGTCTTTCCCTTTAGGTTTTACCCCAACAATGTTTTCATTAGTTTCGCTCACTCTCGAAATCAAGCATTTTACAGCAGGTTGGAGCAGCCTGTATCTCAGCACAGGAATAAGGTAGGGAAGAATTCTAAGGCTCATTTTGACTGCCTCCAGAAGTTAGATCAGATGGCAAATTGGATTTGGTGCTAGGTCTTTCCCTTTAGGTTTTACCCCAACAATGTTTTCATTAGTTTCGCTCACTCTCGAAATCAAGCATTTCACAGCAGGTTGGAGCAGCCTGTATCTCAGCACAGGAATAAGGTAGGGAAGAATTCTAAGGATCATTTTGACTGCCTCCAGAAGTTAGATCAGATGGCAAATTGGATTTGGTGCTAGGTCTTTCCCTTTAGGTTTTACCCCAACAATGTTTTCATTAGTTTCGCTCACTCTCGAAATCAAGCATTTTACAGCAGGTTGGAGCAGCCTGTATCTCAGCACAGGAATAAGGTAGGGAAGAATTCTAAGGATCATTTTGACTGCCTCCAGAAGTTAGATCAGATGGCAAATTGGATTTGGTGCTAGGTCTTTCCCTTTAGGTTTTACCCCAACAATGTTTTCATTAGTTTCGCTCACTCTCGAAATCAAGCATTTTACAGCAGGTTGGAGCAGCCTGTATCTCAGCACAGGAATAAGGTAGGGAAGAATTCTAAGGATCATTTTGACTGCCTCCAGAAGTTAGATCAGATGGCAAATTGGATTTGGTGCTAGGTCTTTCCCTTTAGGTTTTACCCCAACAATGTTTTCATTAGTTTCGCTCACTCTGGAAATCAAGCATTTTACAGCAGGTTGGAGCAGCCTGTATCTCAGCACAGGAATAAGGTAGGGAAGAATTCTAAGGCTCATTTTGACTGCCTCCAGAAGTTAGATCAGATGGCAAATTGGATTTGGTGCTAGGTCTTTCCCTTTAGGTTTTACCCCAACAATGTTTTCATTAGTTTCGCTCACTCTCGAAATCAAGCATTTTACAGCAGGTTGGAGCAGCCTGTATCTCAGCACAGGAATAAGGTAGGGAAGAATTCTAAGGCTCATTTTGACTGCCTCCAGAAGTTAGATCAGATGGCAAATTGGATTTGGTGCTAGGTCTTTCCCTTTAGGTTTTACCCCAACAATGTTTTCATTAGTTTCGCTCACTCTCGAAATCAAGCATTTTACAGCAGGTTGGAGCAGCCTGTATCTCAGCACAGGAATAAGGTAGGGAAGAATTCTAAGGCTCATTTTGACTGCCTCCAGAAGTTAGATCAGATGGCAAATTGGATTTGGTGCTAGGTCTTTCCCTTTAGGTTTTACCCCAACAATGTTTTCATTAGTTTCGCTCACTCTCGAAATCAAGCATTTTACAGCAGGTTGGAGCAGCCTGTATCTCAGCACAGGAATAAGGTAGGGAAGAATTCTAAGGATCATTTTGACTGCCTCCAGAAGTTAGATCAGATGGCAAATTGGATTTGGTGCTAGGTCTTTCCCTTTAGGTTTTACCCCAACAATGTTTTCATTAGTTTCGCTCACTCTCGAAATCAAGCATTTTACAGCAGGTTGGAGCAGCCTGTATCTCAGCACAGGAATAAGGTAGGGAAGAATTCTAAGGCTCATTTTGACTGCCTCCAGAAGTTAGATCAGATGGCAAATTGGATTTGGTGCTAGGTCTTTCCCTTTAGGTTTTACCCCAACAATGTTTTCATTAGTTTCGCTCACTCTCGAAATCAAGCATTTTACAGCAGGTTGGAGCAGCCTGTATCTCAGCACAGGAATAAGGTAGGGAAGAATTCTAAGGCTCATTTTGACTGCCTCCAGAAGTTAGATCAGATGGCAAATTGGATTTGGTGCTAGGTCTTTCCCTTTAGGTTTTACCCCAACAATGTTTTCATTAGTTTCGCTCACTCTCGAAATCAAGCATTTTACAGCAGGTTGGAGCAGCCTGTATCTCCCACAGGAATAAGGTAGGGAAGAATTCTAAGGATCATTTTGACTGCCTCCAGAAGTTAGATCAGATGGCAAATTGGATTTGGTGCTAGGTCTTTCCCTTTAGGTTTTACCCCAACAATGTTTTCATTAGTTTCGCTCACTCTCGAAATCAAGCATTTTACAGCAGGTTGGAGCAGCCTGTATCTCAGCACAGGAATAAGGTAGGGAAGAATTCTAAGGCTCATTTTGACTGCCTCCAGAAGTTAGATCAGATGGCAAATTGGATTTGGTGCTAGGTCTTTCCCTTTAGGTTTTACCCCAACAATGTTTTCATTAGTTTCGCTCACTCTCGAAATCAAGCATTTTACAGCAGGTTGGAGCAGCCTGTATCTCAGCACAGGAATAAGGTAGGGAAGAATTCTAAGGCTCATTTTGACTGCCTCCAGAAGTTAGATCAGATGGCAAATTGGATTTGGTGCTAGGTCTTTCCCTTTAGGTTTTACCCCAACAATGTTTTCATTAGTTTCGCTCACTCTCGAAATCAAGCATTTTACAGCAGGTTGGAGCAGCCTGTATCTCAGCACAGGAATAAGGTAGGGAAGAATTCTAAGGCTCATTTTGACTGCCTCCAGAAGTTACATCAGATGGCAAATTGGATTTGGTGCTAGGTCTTTCCCTTTAGGTTTTACCCCAACAATGTTTTCATTAGTTTCGCTCACTCTCGAAATCAAGCATTTTACAGCAGGTTGGAGCAGCCTGTATCTCAGCACAGGAATAAGGTAGGGAAGAATTCTAAGGCTCATTTTGACTGCCTCCAGAAGTTAGATCAGATGGCAAATTGGATTTGGTGCTAGGTCTTTCCCTTTAGGTTTTACCCCAACAATGTTTTCATTAGTTTCGCTCACTCTCGAAATCAAGCATTTTACAGCAGGTTGGAGCAGCCTGTATCTCAGCACAGGAATAAGGTAGGGAAGAATTCTAAGGCTCATTTTGACTGCCTCCAGAAGTTAGATCAGATGGCAAATTGGATTTGGTGCTAGGTCTTTCCCTTTAGGTTTTACCCCAACAATGTTTTCATTAGTTTCGCTCACTCTCGAAATCAAGCATTTTACAGCAGGTTGGAGCAGCCTGTATCTCAGCACAGGAATAAGGTAGGGAAGAATTCTAAGGATCATTTTGACTGCCTCCAGAAGTTAGATCAGATGGCAAATTGGATTTGGTGCTAGGTCTTTCCCTTTAGGTTTTACCCCAACAATGTTTTCATTAGTTTCGCTCACTCTCGAAATCAAGCATTTTACAGCAGGTTGGAGCAGCCTGTATCTCAGCACAGGAATAAGGTAGGGAAGAATTCTAAGGATCATTTTGACTGCCTCCAGAAGTTACATCAGATGGCAAATTGGATTTGGTGCTAGGTCTTTCCCTTTAGGTTTTACCCCAACAATGTTTTCATTAGTTTCGCTCACTCTCGAAATCAAGCATTTTACAGCAGGTTGGAGCAGCCTGTATCTCAGCACAGGAATAAGGTAGGGAAGAATTCTAAGGCTCATTTTGACTGCCTCCAGAAGTTACATCAGATGGCAAATTGGATTTGGTGCTAGGTCTTTCCCTTTAGGTTTTACCCCAACAATGTTTTCATTAGTTTCGCTCACTCTCGAAATCAAGCATTTTACAGCAGGTTGGAGCAGCCTGTATCTCAGCACAGGAATAAGGTAGGGAAGAATTCTAAGGATCATTTTGACTGCCTCCAGAAGTTAGATCAGATGGCAAATTGGATTTGGTGCTAGGTCTTTCCCTTTAGGTTTTACCCCAACAATGTTTTCATTAGTTTCGCTCACTCTCGAAATCAAGCATTTTACAGCAGGTTGGAGCAGCCTGTATCTCAGCACAGGAATAAGGTAGGGAAGAATTCTAAGGCTCATTTTGACTGCCTCCAGAAGTTAGATCAGATGGCAAATTGGATTTGGTGCTAGGTCTTTCCCTTTAGGTTTTACCCCAACAATGTTTTCATTAGTTTCGCTCACTCTCGAAATCAAGCATTTTACAGCAGGTTGGAGCAGCCTGTATCTCAGCACAGGAATAAGGTAGGGAAGAATTCTAAGGATCATTTTGACTGCCTCCAGAAGTTAGATCAGATGGCAAATTGGATTTGGTGCTAGGTCTTTCCCTTTAGGTTTTACCCCAACAATGTTTTCATTAGTTTCGCTCACTCTCGAAATCAAGCATTTTACAGCAGGTTGGAGCAGCCTGTATCTCAGCACAGGAATAAGGTAGGGAAGAATTCTAAGGCTCATTTTGACTGCCTCCAGAAGTTAGATCAGATGGCAAATTGGATTTGGTGCTAGGTCTTTCCCTTTAGGTTTTACCCCAACAATGTTTTCATTAGTTTCGCTCACTCTCGAAATCAAGCATTTTACAGCAGGTTGGAGCAGCCTGTATCTCAGCACAGGAATAAGGTAGGGAAGAATTCTAAGGCTCATTTTGACTGCCTCCAGAAGTTAGATCAGATGGCAAATTGGATTTGGTGCTAGGTCTTTCCCTTTAGGTTTTACCCCAACAATGTTTTCATTAGTTTCGCTCACTCTCGAAATCAAGCATTTTACAGCAGGTTGGAGCAGCCTGTATCTCAGCACAGGAATAAGGTAGGGAAGAATTCTAAGGCTCATTTTGACTGCCTCCAGAAGTTAGATCAGATGGCAAATTGGATTTGGTGCTAGGTCTTTCCCTTTAGGTTTTACCCCAACAATGTTTTCATTAGTTTCGCTCACTCTCGAAATCAAGCATTTTACAGCAGGTTGGAGCAGCCTGTATCTCAGCACAGGAATAAGGTAGGGAAGAATTCTAAGGCTCATTTTGACTGCCTCCAGAAGTTACATCAGATGGCAAATTGGATTTGGTGCTAGGTCTTTCCCTTTAGGTTTTACCCCAACAATGTTTTCATTAGTTTCGCTCACTCTCGAAATCAAGCATTTTACAGCAGGTTGGAGCAGCCTGTATCTCAGCACAGGAATAAGGTAGGGAAGAATTCTAAGGATCATTTTGACTGCCTCCAGAAGTTAGATCAGATGGCAAATTGGATTTGGTGCTAGGTCTTTCCCTTTAGGTTTTACCCCAACAATGTTTTCATTAGTTTCGCTCACTCTCGAAATCAAGCATTTTACAGCAGGTTGGAGCAGCCTGTATCTCAGCACAGGAATAAGGTAGGGAAGAATTCTAAGGATCATTTTGACTGCCTCCAGAAGTTAGATCAGATGGCAAATTGGATTTGGTGCTAGGTCTTTCCCTTTAGGTTTTACCCCAACAATGTTTTCATTAGTTTCGCTCACTCTCGAAATCAAGCATTTTACAGCAGGTTGGAGCAGCCTGTATCTCAGCACAGGAATAAGGTAGGGAAGAATTCTAAGGCTCATTTTGACTGCCTCCAGAAGTTAGATCAGATGGCAAATTGGATTTGGTGCTAGGTCTTTCCCTTTAGGTTTTACCCCAACAATGTTTTCATTAGTTTCGCTCACTCTCGAAATCAAGCATTTTACAGCAGGTTGGAGCAGCCTGTATCTCAGCACAGGAATAAGGTAGGGAAGAATTCTAAGGATCATTTTGACTGCCTCCAGAAGTTAGATCAGATGGCAAATTGGATTTGGTGCTAGGTCTTTCCCTTTAGGTTTTACCCCAACAATGTTTTCATTAGTTTCGCTCACTCTCGAAATCAAGCATTTTACAGCAGGTTGGAGCAGCCTGTATCTCAGCACAGGAATAAGGTAGGGAAGAATTCTAAGGATCATTTTGACTGTCTCCAGAAGTTAGATCAGATGGCAAATTGGATTTGGTGCTAGGTCTTTCCCTTTAGGTTTTACCCCAACAATGTTTTCATTAGTTTCGCTCACTCTCGAAATCAAGCATTTCACAGCAGGTTGGAGCAGCCTGTATCTCAGCACAGGAATAAGGTAGGGAAGAATTCTAAGGATCATTTTGACTGCCTCCAGAAGTTAGATCAGATGGCAAATTGGATTTGGTGCTAGGTCTTTCCCTTTAGGTTTTACCCCAACAATGTTTTCATTAGTTTCGCTCACTCTCGAAATCAAGCATTTTACAGCAGGTTGGAGCAGCCTGTATCTCAGCACAGGAATAAGGTAGGGAAGAATTCTAAGGATCATTTTGACTGCCTCCAGAAGTTAGATCAGATGGCAAATTGGATTTGGTGCTAGGTCTTTCCCTTTAGGTTTTACCCCAACAATGTTTTCATTAGTTTCGCTCACTCTCGAAATCAAGCATTTTACAGCAGGTTGGAGCAGCCTGTATCTCAGCACAGGAATAAGGTAGGGAAGAATTCTAAGGCTCATTTTGACTGCCTCCAGAAGTTAGATCAGATGGCAAATTGGATTTGGTGCTAGGTCTTTCCCTTTAGGTTTTACCCCAACAATGTTTTCATTAGTTTCGCTCACTCTCGAAATCAAGCATTTTACAGCAGGTTGGAGCAGCCTGTATCTCAGCACAGGAATAAGGTAGGGAAGAATTCTAAGGATCATTTTGACTGCCTCCAGAAGTTAGATCAGATGGCAAATTGGATTTGGTGCTAGGTCTTTCCCTTTAGGTTTTACCCCAACAATGTTTTCATTAGTTTCGCTCACTCTCGAAATCAAGCATTTTACAGCAGGTTGGAGCAGCCTGTATCTCAGCACAGGAATAAGGTAGGGAAGAATTCTAAGGCTCATTTTGACTGCCTCCAGAAGTTAGATCAGATGGCAAATTGGATTTGGTGCTAGGTCTTTCCCTTTAGGTTTTACCCCAACAATGTTTTCATTAGTTTCGCTCACTCTCGAAATCAAGCATTTTACAGCAGGTTGGAGCAGCCTGTATCTCAGCACAGGAATAAGGTAGGGAAGAATTCTAAGGCTCATTTTGACTGCCTCCAGAAGTTAGATCAGATGGCAAATTGGATTTGGTGCTAGGTCTTTCCCTTTAGGTTTTACCCCAACAATGTTTTCATTAGTTTCGCTCACTCTCGAAATCAAGCATTTTACAGCAGGTTGGAGCAGCCTGTATCTCAGCACAGGAATAAGGTAGGGAAGAATTCTAAGGCTCATTTTGACTGCCTCCAGAAGTTAGATCAGATGGCAAATTGGATTTGGTGCTAGGTCTTTCCCTTTAGGTTTTACCCCAACAATGTTTTCATTAGTTTCGCTCACTCTCGAAATCAAGCATTTTACAGCAGGTTGGAGCAGCCTGTATCTCAGCACAGGAATAAGGTAGGGAAGAATTCTAAGGCTCATTTTGACTGCCTCCAGAAGTTAGATCAGATGGCAAATTGGATTTGGTGCTAGGTCTTTCCCTTTAGGTTTTACCCCAACAATGTTTTCATTAGTTTCGCTCACTCTCGAAATCAAGCATTTTACAGCAGGTTGGAGCAGCCTGTATCTCAGCACAGGAATAAGGTAGGGAAGAATTCTAAGGCTCATTTTGACTGCCTCCAGAAGTTAGATCAGATGGCAAATTGGATTTGGTGCTAGGTCTTTCCCTTTAGGTTTTACCCCAACAATGTTTTCATTAGTTTCGCTCACTCTCGAAATCAAGCATTTTACAGCAGGTTGGAGCAGCCTGTATCTCAGCACAGGAATAAGGTAGGGAAGAATTCTAAGGCTCATTTTGACTGCCTCCAGAAGTTAGATCAGATGGCAAATTGGATTTGGTGCTAGGTCTTTCCCTTTAGGTTTTACCCCAACAATGTTTTCATTAGTTTCGCTCACTCTCGAAATCAAGCATTTTACAGCAGGTTGGAGCAGCCTGTATCTCAGCACAGGAATAAGGTAGGGAAGAATTCTAAGGCTCATTTTGACTGCCTCCAGAAGTTAGATCAGATGGCAAATTGGATTTGGTGCTAGGTCTTTCCCTTTAGGTTTTACCCCAACAATGTTTTCATTAGTTTCGCTCACTCTCGAAATCAAGCATTTTACAGCAGGTTGGAGCAGCCTGTATCTCAGCACAGGAATAAGGTAGGGAAGAATTCTAAGGCTCATTTTGACTGCCTCCAGAAGTTAGATCAGATGGCAAATTGGATTTGGTGCTAGGTCTTTCCCTTTAGGTTTTACCCCAACAATGTTTTCATTAGTTTCGCTCACTCTCGAAATCAAGCATTTTACAGCAGGTTGGAGCAGCCTGTATCTCAGCACAGGAATAAGGTAGGGAAGAATTCTAAGGCTCATTTTGACTGCCTCCAGAAGTTAGATCAGATGGCAAATTGGATTTGGTGCTAGGTCTTTCCCTTTAGGTTTTACCCCAACAATGTTTTCATTAGTTTCGCTCACTCTCGAAATCAAGCATTTTACAGCAGGTTGGAGCAGCCTGTATCTCAGCACAGGAATAAGGTAGGGAAGAATTCTAAGGCTCATTTTGACTGCCTCCAGAAGTTAGATCAGATGGCAAATTGGATTTGGTGCTAGGTCTTTCCCTTTAGGTTTTACCCCAACAATGTTTTCATTAGTTTCGCTCACTCTCGAAATCAAGCATTTTACAGCAGGTTGGAGCAGCCTGTATCTCAGCACAGGAATAAGGTAGGGAAGAATTCTAAGGCTCATTTTGACTGCCTCCAGAAGTTAGATCAGATGGCAAATTGGATTTGGTGCTAGGTCTTTCCCTTTAGGTTTTACCCCAACAATGTTTTCATTAGTTTCGCTCACTCTCGAAATCAAGCATTTTACAGCAGGTTGGAGCAGCCTGTATCTCAGCACAGGAATAAGGTAGGGAAGAATTCTAAGGCTCATTTTGACTGCCTCCAGAAGTTAGATCAGATGGCAAATTGGATTTGGTGCTAGGTCTTTCCCTTTAGGTTTTACCCCAACAATGTTTTCATTAGTTTCGCTCACTCTCGAAATCAAGCATTTTACAGCAGGTTGGAGCAGCCTGTATCTCAGCACAGGAATAAGGTAGGGAAGAATTCTAAGGCTCATTTTGACTGCCTCCAGAAGTTAGATCAGATGGCAAATTGGATTTGGTGCTAGGTCTTTCCCTTTAGGTTTTACCCCAACAATGTTTTCATTAGTTTCGCTCACTCTCGAAATCAAGCATTTTACAGCAGGTTGGAGCAGCCTGTATCTCAGCACAGGAATAAGGTAGGGAAGAATTCTAAGGCTCATTTTGACTGCCTCCAGAAGTTAGATCAGATGGCAAATTGGATTTGGTGCTAGGTCTTTCCCTTTAGGTTTTACCCCAACAATGTTTTCATTAGTTTCGCTCACTCTCGAAATCAAGCATTTTACAGCAGGTTGGAGCAGCCTGTATCTCAGCACAGGAATAAGGTAGGGAAGAATTCTAAGGCTCATTTTGACTGCCTCCAGAAGTTAGATCAGATGGCAAATTGGATTTGGTGCTAGGTCTTTCCCTTTAGGTTTTACCCCAACAATGTTTTCATTAGTTTCGCTCACTCTCGAAATCAAGCATTTTACAGCAGGTTGGAGCAGCCTGTATCTCAGCACAGGAATAAGGTAGGGAAGAATTCTAAGGCTCATTTTGACTGCCTCCAGAAGTTAGATCAGATGGCAAATTGGATTTGGTGCTAGGTCTTTCCCTTTAGGTTTTACCCCAACAATGTTTTCATTAGTTTCGCTCACTCTCGAAATCAAGCATTTTACAGCAGGTTGGAGCAGCCTGTATCTCAGCACAGGAATAAGGTAGGGAAGAATTCTAAGGCTCATTTTGACTGCCTCCAGAAGTTAGATCAGATGGCAAATTGGATTTGGTGCTAGGTCTTTCCCTTTAGGTTTTACCCCAACAATGTTTTCATTAGTTTCGCTCACTCTCGAAATCAAGCATTTTACAGCAGGTTGGAGCAGCCTGTATCTCAGCACAGGAATAAGGTAGGGAAGAATTCTAAGGCTCATTTTGACTGCCTCCAGAAGTTAGATCAGATGGCAAATTGGATTTGGTGCTAGGTCTTTCCCTTTAGGTTTTACCCCAACAATGTTTTCATTAGTTTCGCTCACTCTCGAAATCAAGCATTTTACAGCAGGTTGGAGCAGCCTGTATCTCAGCACAGGAATAAGGTAGGGAAGAATTCTAAGGCTCATTTTGACTGCCTCCAGAAGTTAGATCAGATGGCAAATTGGATTTGGTGCTAGGTCTTTCCCTTTAGGTTTTACCCCAACAATGTTTTCATTAGTTTCGCTCACTCTCGAAATCAAGCATTTTACAGCAGGTTGGAGCAGCCTGTATCTCAGCACAGGAATAAGGTAGGGAAGAATTCTAAGGCTCATTTTGACTGCCTCCAGAAGTTAGATCAGATGGCAAATTGGATTTGGTGCTAGGTCTTTCCCTTTAGGTTTTACCCCAACAATGTTTTCATTAGTTTCGCTCACTCTCGAAATCAAGCATTTTACAGCAGGTTGGAGCAGCCTGTATCTCAGCACAGGAATAAGGTAGGGAAGAATTCTAAGGCTCATTTTGACTGCCTCCAGAAGTTAGATCAGATGGCAAATTGGATTTGGTGCTAGGTCTTTCCCTTTAGGTTTTACCCCAACAATGTTTTCATTAGTTTCGCTCACTCTCGAAATCAAGCATTTTACAGCAGGTTGGAGCAGCCTGTATCTCAGCACAGGAATAAGGTAGGGAAGAATTCTAAGGCTCATTTTGACTGCCTCCAGAAGTTAGATCAGATGGCAAATTGGATTTGGTGCTAGGTCTTTCCCTTTAGGTTTTACCCCAACAATGTTTTCATTAGTTTCGCTCACTCTCGAAATCAAGCATTTTACAGCAGGTTGGAGCAGCCTGTATCTCAGCACAGGAATAAGGTAGGGAAGAATTCTAAGGCTCATTTTGACTGCCTCCAGAAGTTAGATCAGATGGCAAATTGGATTTGGTGCTAGGTCTTTCCCTTTAGGTTTTACCCCAACAATGTTTTCATTAGTTTCGCTCACTCTCGAAATCAAGCATTTTACAGCAGGTTGGAGCAGCCTGTATCTCAGCACAGGAATAAGGTAGGGAAGAATTCTAAGGCTCATTTTGACTGCCTCCAGAAGTTAGATCAGATGGCAAATTGGATTTGGTGCTATGGTCTTTCCCTTTAGGTTTTACCCCAACAATGTTTTCATTAGTTTCGCTCACTCTCGAAATCAAGCATTTTACAGCAGGTTGGAGCAGCCTGTATCTCAGCACAGGAATAAGGTAGGGAAGAATTCTAAGGCTCATTTTGACTGCCTCCAGAAGTTAGATCAGATGGCAAATTGGATTTGGTGCTAGGTCTTTCCCTTTAGGTTTTACCCCAACAATGTTTTCATTAGTTTCGCTCACTCTCGAAATCAAGCATTTTACAGCAGGTTGGAGCAGCCTGTATCTCAGCACAGGAATAAGGTAGGGAAGAATTCTAAGGCTCATTTTGACTGCCTCCAGAAGTTAGATCAGATGGCAAATTGGATTTGGTGCTAGGTCTTTCCCTTTAGGTTTTACCCCAACAATGTTTTCATTAGTTTCGCTCACTCTCGAAATCAAGCATTTTACAGCAGGTTGGAGCAGCCTGTATCTCAGCACAGGAATAAGGTAGGGAAGAATTCTAAGGCTCATTTTGACTGCCTCCAGAAGTTAGATCAGATGGCAAATTGGATTTGGTGCTAGGTCTTTCCCTTTAGGTTTTACCCCAACAATGTTTTCATTAGTTTCGCTCACTCTCGAAATCAAGCATTTTACAGCAGGTTGGAGCAGCCTGTATCTCAGCACAGGAATAAGGTAGGGAAGAATTCTAAGGCTCATTTTGACTGCCTCCAGAAGTTAGATCAGATGGCAAATTGGATTTGGTGCTAGGTCTTTCCCTTTAGGTTTTACCCCAACAATGTTTTCATTAGTTTCGCTCACTCTCGAAATCAAGCATTTTACAGCAGGTTGGAGCAGCCTGTATCTCAGCACAGGAATAAGGTAGGGAAGAATTCTAAGGCTCATTTTGACTGCCTCCAGAAGTTAGATCAGATGGCAAATTGGATTTGGTGCTAGGTCTTTCCCTTTAGGTTTTACCCCAACAATGTTTTCATTAGTTTCGCTCACTCTCGAAATCAAGCATTTTACAGCAGGTTGGAGCAGCCTGTATCTCAGCACAGGAATAAGGTAGGGAAGAATTCTAAGGCTCATTTTGACTGCCTCCAGAAGTTAGATCAGATGGCAAATTGGATTTGGTGCTAGGTCTTTCCCTTTAGGTTTTACCCCAACAATGTTTTCATTAGTTTCGCTCACTCTCGAAATCAAGCATTTTACAGCAGGTTGGAGCAGCCTGTATCTCAGCACAGGAATAAGGTAGGGAAGAATTCTAAGGCTCATTTTGACTGCCTCCAGAAGTTAGATCAGATGGCAAATTGGATTTGGTGCTAGGTCTTTCCCTTTAGGTTTTACCCCAACAATGTTTTCATTAGTTTCGCTCACTCTCGAAATCAAGCATTTTACAGCAGGTTGGAGCAGCCTGTATCTCAGCACAGGAATAAGGTAGGGAAGAATTCTAAGGCTCATTTTGACTGCCTCCAGAAGTTAGATCAGATGGCAAATTGGATTTGGTGCTAGGTCTTTCCCTTTAGGTTTTACCCCAACAATGTTTTCATTAGTTTCGCTCACTCTCGAAATCAAGCATTTTACAGCAGGTTGGAGCAGCCTGTATCTCAGCACAGGAATAAGGTAGGGAAGAATTCTAAGGCTCATTTTGACTGCCTCCAGAAGTTAGATCAGATGGCAAATTGGATTTGGTGCTAGGTCTTTCCCTTTAGGTTTTACCCCAACAATGTTTTCATTAGTTTCGCTCACTCTCGAAATCAAGCATTTTACAGCAGGTTGGAGCAGCCTGTATCTCAGCACAGGAATAAGGTAGGGAAGAATTCTAAGGCTCATTTTGACTGCCTCCAGAAGTTAGATCAGATGGCAAATTGGATTTGGTGCTAGGTCTTTCCCTTTAGGTTTTACCCCAACAATGTTTTCATTAGTTTCGCTCACTCTCGAAATCAAGCATTTTACAGCAGGTTGGAGCAGCCTGTATCTCAGCACAGGAATAAGGTAGGGAAGAATTCTAAGGCTCATTTTGACTGCCTCCAGAAGTTAGATCAGATGGCAAATTGGATTTGGTGCTAGGTCTTTCCCTTTAGGTTTTACCCCAACAATGTTTTCATTAGTTTCGCTCACTCTCGAAATCAAGCATTTTACAGCAGGTTGGAGCAGCCTGTATCTCAGCACAGGAATAAGGTAGGGAAGAATTCTAAGGCTCATTTTGACTGCCTCCAGAAGTTAGATCAGATGGCAAATTGGATTTGGTGCTAGGTCTTTCCCTTTAGGTTTTACCCCAACAATGTTTTCATTAGTTTCGCTCACTCTCGAAATCAAGCATTTTACAGCAGGTTGGAGCAGCCTGTATCTCAGCACAGGAATAAGGTAGGGAAGAATTCTAAGGCTCATTTTGACTGCCTCCAGAAGTTAGATCAGATGGCAAATTGGATTTGGTGCTAGGTCTTTCCCTTTAGGTTTTACCCCAACAATGTTTTCATTAGTTTCGCTCACTCTCGAAATCAAGCATTTTACAGCAGGTTGGAGCAGCCTGTATCTCAGCACAGGAATAAGGTAGGGAAGAATTCTAAGGCTCATTTTGACTGCCTCCAGAAGTTAGATCAGATGGCAAATTGGATTTGGTGCTAGGTCTTTCCCTTTAGGTTTTACCCCAACAATGTTTTCATTAGTTTCGCTCACTCTCGAAATCAAGCATTTTACAGCAGGTTGGAGCAGCCTGTATCTCAGCACAGGAATAAGGTAGGGAAGAATTCTAAGGCTCATTTTGACTGCCTCCAGAAGTTAGATCAGATGGCAAATTGGATTTGGTGCTAGGTCTTTCCCTTTAGGTTTTACCCCAACAATGTTTTCATTAGTTTCGCTCACTCTCGAAATCAAGCATTTTACAGCAGGTTGGAGCAGCCTGTATCTCAGCACAGGAATAAGGTAGGGAAGAATTCTAAGGCTCATTTTGACTGCCTCCAGAAGTTAGATCAGATGGCAAATTGGATTTGGTGCTAGGTCTTTCCCTTTAGGTTTTACCCCAACAATGTTTTCATTAGTTTCGCTCACTCTCGAAATCAAGCATTTTACAGCAGGTTGGAGCAGCCTGTATCTCAGCACAGGAATAAGGTAGGGAAGAATTCTAAGGCTCATTTTGACTGCCTCCAGAAGTTAGATCAGATGGCAAATTGGATTTGGTGCTAGGTCTTTCCCTTTAGGTTTTACCCCAACAATGTTTTCATTAGTTTCGCTCACTCTCGAAATCAAGCATTTTACAGCAGGTTGGAGCAGCCTGTATCTCAGCACAGGAATAAGGTAGGGAAGAATTCTAAGGCTCATTTTGACTGCCTCCAGAAGTTAGATCAGATGGCAAATTGGATTTGGTGCTAGGTCTTTCCCTTTAGGTTTTACCCCAACAATGTTTTCATTAGTTTCGCTCACTCTCGAAATCAAGCATTTTACAGCAGGTTGGAGCAGCCTGTATCTCAGCACAGGAATAAGGTAGGGAAGAATTCTAAGGCTCATTTTGACTGCCTCCAGAAGTTAGATCAGATGGCAAATTGGATTTGGTGCTAGGTCTTTCCCTTTAGGTTTTACCCCAACAATGTTTTCATTAGTTTCGCTCACTCTCGAAATCAAGCATTTTACAGCAGGTTGGAGCAGCCTGTATCTCAGCACAGGAATAAGGTAGGGAAGAATTCTAAGGCTCATTTTGACTGCCTCCAGAAGTTAGATCAGATGGCAAATTGGATTTGGTGCTAGGTCTTTCCCTTTAGGTTTTACCCCAACAATGTTTTCATTAGTTTCGCTCACTCTCGAAATCAAGCATTTTACAGCAGGTTGGAGCAGCCTGTATCTCAGCACAGGAATAAGGTAGGGAAGAATTCTAAGGCTCATTTTGACTGCCTCCAGAAGTTAGATCAGATGGCAAATTGGATTTGGTGCTAGGTCTTTCCCTTTAGGTTTTACCCCAACAATGTTTTCATTAGTTTCGCTCACTCTCGAAATCAAGCATTTTACAGCAGGTTGGAGCAGCCTGTATCTCAGCACAGGAATAAGGTAGGGAAGAATTCTAAGGCTCATTTTGACTGCCTCCAGAAGTTAGATCAGATGGCAAATTGGATTTGGTGCTAGGTCTTTCCCTTTAGGTTTTACCCCAACAATGTTTTCATTAGTTTCGCTCACTCTCGAAATCAAGCATTTTACAGCAGGTTGGAGCAGCCTGTATCTCAGCACAGGAATAAGGTAGGGAAGAATTCTAAGGCTCATTTTGACTGCCTCCAGAAGTTAGATCAGATGGCAAATTGGATTTGGTGCTAGGTCTTTCCCTTTAGGTTTTACCCCAACAATGTTTTCATTAGTTTCGCTCACTCTCGAAATCAAGCATTTTACAGCAGGTTGGAGCAGCCTGTATCTCAGCACAGGAATAAGGTAGGGAAGAATTCTAAGGCTCATTTTGACTGCCTCCAGAAGTTAGATCAGATGGCAAATTGGATTTGGTGCTAGGTCTTTCCCTTTAGGTTTTACCCCAACAATGTTTTCATTAGTTTCGCTCACTCTCGAAATCAAGCATTTTACAGCAGGTTGGAGCAGCCTGTATCTCAGCACAGGAATAAGGTAGGGAAGAATTCTAAGGCTCATTTTGACTGCCTCCAGAAGTTAGATCAGATGGCAAATTGGATTTGGTGCTAGGTCTTTCCCTTTAGGTTTTACCCCAACAATGTTTTCATTAGTTTCGCTCACTCTCGAAATCAAGCATTTTACAGCAGGTTGGAGCAGCCTGTATCTCAGCACAGGAATAAGGTAGGGAAGAATTCTAAGGCTCATTTTGACTGCCTCCAGAAGTTAGATCAGATGGCAAATTGGATTTGGTGCTAGGTCTTTCCCTTTAGGTTTTACCCCAACAATGTTTTCATTAGTTTCGCTCACTCTCGAAATCAAGCATTTTACAGCAGGTTGGAGCAGCCTGTATCTCAGCACAGGAATAAGGTAGGGAAGAATTCTAAGGCTCATTTTGACTGCCTCCAGAAGTTAGATCAGATGGCAAATTGGATTTGGTGCTAGGTCTTTCCCTTTAGGTTTTACCCCAACAATGTTTTCATTAGTTTCGCTCACTCTCGAAATCAAGCATTTTACAGCAGGTTGGAGCAGCCTGTATCTCAGCACAGGAATAAGGTAGGGAAGAATTCTAAGGCTCATTTTGACTGCCTCCAGAAGTTAGATCAGATGGCAAATTGGATTTGGTGCTAGGTCTTTCCCTTTAGGTTTTACCCCAACAATGTTTTCATTAGTTTCGCTCACTCTCGAAATCAAGCATTTTACAGCAGGTTGGAGCAGCCTGTATCTCAGCACAGGAATAAGGTAGGGAAGAATTCTAAGGCTCATTTTGACTGCCTCCAGAAGTTAGATCAGATGGCAAATTGGATTTGGTGCTAGGTCTTTCCCTTTAGGTTTTACCCCAACAATGTTTTCATTAGTTTCGCTCACTCTCGAAATCAAGCATTTTACAGCAGGTTGGAGCAGCCTGTATCTCAGCACAGGAATAAGGTAGGGAAGAATTCTAAGGCTCATTTTGACTGCCTCCAGAAGTTAGATCAGATGGCAAATTGGATTTGGTGCTAGGTCTTTCCCTTTAGGTTTTACCCCAACAATGTTTTCATTAGTTTCGCTCACTCTCGAAATCAAGCATTTTACAGCAGGTTGGAGCAGCCTGTATCTCAGCACAGGAATAAGGTAGGGAAGAATTCTAAGGCTCATTTTGACTGCCTCCAGAAGTTAGATCAGATGGCAAATTGGATTTGGTGCTAGGTCTTTCCCTTTAGGTTTTACCCCAACAATGTTTTCATTAGTTTCGCTCACTCTCGAAATCAAGCATTTTACAGCAGGTTGGAGCAGCCTGTATCTCAGCACAGGAATAAGGTAGGGAAGAATTCTAAGGCTCATTTTGACTGCCTCCAGAAGTTAGATCAGATGGCAAATTGGATTTGGTGCTAGGTCTTTCCCTTTAGGTTTTACCCCAACAATGTTTTCATTAGTTTCGCTCACTCTCGAAATCAAGCATTTTACAGCAGGTTGGAGCAGCCTGTATCTCAGCACAGGAATAAGGTAGGGAAGAATTCTAAGGCTCATTTTGACTGCCTCCAGAAGTTAGATCAGATGGCAAATTGGATTTGGTGCTAGGTCTTTCCCTTTAGGTTTTACCCCAACAATGTTTTCATTAGTTTCGCTCACTCTCGAAATCAAGCATTTTACAGCAGGTTGGAGCAGCCTGTATCTCAGCACAGGAATAAGGTAGGGAAGAATTCTAAGGCTCATTTTGACTGCCTCCAGAAGTTAGATCAGATGGCAAATTGGATTTGGTGCTAGGTCTTTCCCTTTAGGTTTTACCCCAACAATGTTTTCATTAGTTTCGCTCACTCTCGAAATCAAGCATTTTACAGCAGGTTGGAGCAGCCTGTATCTCAGCACAGGAATAAGGTAGGGAAGAATTCTAAGGCTCATTTTGACTGCCTCCAGAAGTTAGATCAGATGGCAAATTGGATTTGGTGCTAGGTCTTTCCCTTTAGGTTTTACCCCAACAATGTTTTCATTAGTTTCGCTCACTCTCGAAATCAAGCATTTTACAGCAGGTTGGAGCAGCCTGTATCTCAGCACAGGAATAAGGTAGGGAAGAATTCTAAGGCTCATTTTGACTGCCTCCAGAAGTTAGATCAGATGGCAAATTGGATTTGGTGCTAGGTCTTTCCCTTTAGGTTTTACCCCAACAATGTTTTCATTAGTTTCGCTCACTCTCGAAATCAAGCATTTTACAGCAGGTTGGAGCAGCCTGTATCTCAGCACAGGAATAAGGTAGGGAAGAATTCTAAGGCTCATTTTGACTGCCTCCAGAAGTTAGATCAGATGGCAAATTGGATTTGGTGCTAGGTCTTTCCCTTTAGGTTTTACCCCAACAATGTTTTCATTAGTTTCGCTCACTCTCGAAATCAAGCATTTTACAGCAGGTTGGAGCAGCCTGTATCTCAGCACAGGAATAAGGTAGGGAAGAATTCTAAGGCTCATTTTGACTGCCTCCAGAAGTTAGATCAGATGGCAAATTGGATTTGGTGCTAGGTCTTTCCCTTTAGGTTTTACCCCAACAATGTTTTCATTAGTTTCGCTCACTCTCGAAATCAAGCATTTTACAGCAGGTTGGAGCAGCCTGTATCTCAGCACAGGAATAAGGTAGGGAAGAATTCTAAGGCTCATTTTGACTGCCTCCAGAAGTTAGATCAGATGGCAAATTGGATTTGGTGCTAGGTCTTTCCCTTTAGGTTTTACCCCAACAATGTTTTCATTAGTTTCGCTCACTCTCGAAATCAAGCATTTTACAGCAGGTTGGAGCAGCCTGTATCTCAGCACAGGAATAAGGTAGGGAAGAATTCTAAGGCTCATTTTGACTGCCTCCAGAAGTTAGATCAGATGGCAAATTGGATTTGGTGCTAGGTCTTTCCCTTTAGGTTTTACCCCAACAATGTTTTCATTAGTTTCGCTCACTCTCGAAATCAAGCATTTTACAGCAGGTTGGAGCAGCCTGTATCTCAGCACAGGAATAAGGTAGGGAAGAATTCTAAGGCTCATTTTGACTGCCTCCAGAAGTTAGATCAGATGGCAAATTGGATTTGGTGCTAGGTCTTTCCCTTTAGGTTTTACCCCAACAATGTTTTCATTAGTTTCGCTCACTCTCGAAATCAAGCATTTTACAGCAGGTTGGAGCAGCCTGTATCTCAGCACAGGAATAAGGTAGGGAAGAATTCTAAGGCTCATTTTGACTGCCTCCAGAAGTTAGATCAGATGGCAAATTGGATTTGGTGCTAGGTCTTTCCCTTTAGGTTTTACCCCAACAATGTTTTCATTAGTTTCGCTCACTCTCGAAATCAAGCATTTTACAGCAGGTTGGAGCAGCCTGTATCTCAGCACAGGAATAAGGTAGGGAAGAATTCTAAGGCTCATTTTGACTGCCTCCAGAAGTTAGATCAGATGGCAAATTGGATTTGGTGCTAGGTCTTTCCCTTTAGGTTTTACCCCAACAATGTTTTCATTAGTTTCGCTCACTCTCGAAATCAAGCATTTTACAGCAGGTTGGAGCAGCCTGTATCTCAGCACAGGAATAAGGTAGGGAAGAATTCTAAGGCTCATTTTGACTGCCTCCAGAAGTTAGATCAGATGGCAAATTGGATTTGGTGCTAGGTCTTTCCCTTTAGGTTTTACCCCAACAATGTTTTCATTAGTTTCGCTCACTCTCGAAATCAAGCATTTTACAGCAGGTTGGAGCAGCCTGTATCTCAGCACAGGAATAAGGTAGGGAAGAATTCTAAGGCTCATTTTGACTGCCTCCAGAAGTTAGATCAGATGGCAAATTGGATTTGGTGCTAGGTCTTTCCCTTTAGGTTTTACCCCAACAATGTTTTCATTAGTTTCGCTCACTCTCGAAATCAAGCATTTTACAGCAGGTTGGAGCAGCCTGTATCTCAGCACAGGAATAAGGTAGGGAAGAATTCTAAGGCTCATTTTGACTGCCTCCAGAAGTTAGATCAGATGGCAAATTGGATTTGGTGCTAGGTCTTTCCCTTTAGGTTTTACCCCAACAATGTTTTCATTAGTTTCGCTCACTCTCGAAATCAAGCATTTTACAGCAGGTTGGAGCAGCCTGTATCTCAGCACAGGAATAAGGTAGGGAAGAATTCTAAGGCTCATTTTGACTGCCTCCAGAAGTTAGATCAGATGGCAAATTGGATTTGGTGCTAGGTCTTTCCCTTTAGGTTTTACCCCAACAATGTTTTCATTAGTTTCGCTCACTCTCGAAATCAAGCATTTTACAGCAGGTTGGAGCAGCCTGTATCTCAGCACAGGAATAAGGTAGGGAAGAATTCTAAGGCTCATTTTGACTGCCTCCAGAAGTTAGATCAGATGGCAAATTGGATTTGGTGCTAGGTCTTTCCCTTTAGGTTTTACCCCAACAATGTTTTCATTAGTTTCGCTCACTCTCGAAATCAAGCATTTTACAGCAGGTTGGAGCAGCCTGTATCTCAGCACAGGAATAAGGTAGGGAAGAATTCTAAGGCTCATTTTGACTGCCTCCAGAAGTTAGATCAGATGGCAAATTGGATTTGGTGCTAGGTCTTTCCCTTTAGGTTTTACCCCAACAATGTTTTCATTAGTTTCGCTCACTCTCGAAATCAAGCATTTTACAGCAGGTTGGAGCAGCCTGTATCTCAGCACAGGAATAAGGTAGGGAAGAATTCTAAGGCTCATTTTGACTGCCTCCAGAAGTTAGATCAGATGGCAAATTGGATTTGGTGCTAGGTCTTTCCCTTTAGGTTTTACCCCAACAATGTTTTCATTAGTTTCGCTCACTCTCGAAATCAAGCATTTTACAGCAGGTTGGAGCAGCCTGTATCTCAGCACAGGAATAAGGTAGGGAAGAATTCTAAGGCTCATTTTGACTGCCTCCAGAAGTTAGATCAGATGGCAAATTGGATTTGGTGCTAGGTCTTTCCCTTTAGGTTTTACCCCAACAATGTTTTCATTAGTTTCGCTCACTCTCGAAATCAAGCATTTTACAGCAGGTTGGAGCAGCCTGTATCTCAGCACAGGAATAAGGTAGGGAAGAATTCTAAGGCTCATTTTGACTGCCTCCAGAAGTTAGATCAGATGGCAAATTGGATTTGGTGCTAGGTCTTTCCCTTTAGGTTTTACCCCAACAATGTTTTCATTAGTTTCGCTCACTCTCGAAATCAAGCATTTTACAGCAGGTTGGAGCAGCCTGTATCTCAGCACAGGAATAAGGTAGGGAAGAATTCTAAGGCTCATTTTGACTGCCTCCAGAAGTTAGATCAGATGGCAAATTGGATTTGGTGCTAGGTCTTTCCCTTTAGGTTTTACCCCAACAATGTTTTCATTAGTTTCGCTCACTCTCGAAATCAAGCATTTTACAGCAGGTTGGAGCAGCCTGTATCTCAGCACAGGAATAAGGTAGGGAAGAATTCTAAGGCTCATTTTGACTGCCTCCAGAAGTTAGATCAGATGGCAAATTGGATTTGGTGCTAGGTCTTTCCCTTTAGGTTTTACCCCAACAATGTTTTCATTAGTTTCGCTCACTCTCGAAATCAAGCATTTTACAGCAGGTTGGAGCAGCCTGTATCTCAGCACAGGAATAAGGTAGGGAAGAATTCTAAGGCTCATTTTGACTGCCTCCAGAAGTTAGATCAGATGGCAAATTGGATTTGGTGCTAGGTCTTTCCCTTTAGGTTTTACCCCAACAATGTTTTCATTAGTTTCGCTCACTCTCGAAATCAAGCATTTTACAGCAGGTTGGAGCAGCCTGTATCTCAGCACAGGAATAAGGTAGGGAAGAATTCTAAGGCTCATTTTGACTGCCTCCAGAAGTTAGATCAGATGGCAAATTGGATTTGGTGCTAGGTCTTTCCCTTTAGGTTTTACCCCAACAATGTTTTCATTAGTTTCGCTCACTCTCGAAATCAAGCATTTTACAGCAGGTTGGAGCAGCCTGTATCTCAGCACAGGAATAAGGTAGGGAAGAATTCTAAGGCTCATTTTGACTGCCTCCAGAAGTTAGATCAGATGGCAAATTGGATTTGGTGCTAGGTCTTTCCCTTTAGGTTTTACCCCAACAATGTTTTCATTAGTTTCGCTCACTCTCGAAATCAAGCATTTTACAGCAGGTTGGAGCAGCCTGTATCTCAGCACAGGAATAAGGTAGGGAAGAATTCTAAGGCTCATTTTGACTGCCTCCAGAAGTTAGATCAGATGGCAAATTGGATTTGGTGCTAGGTCTTTCCCTTTAGGTTTTACCCCAACAATGTTTTCATTAGTTTCGCTCACTCTCGAAATCAAGCATTTTACAGCAGGTTGGAGCAGCCTGTATCTCAGCACAGGAATAAGGTAGGGAAGAATTCTAAGGCTCATTTTGACTGCCTCCAGAAGTTAGATCAGATGGCAAATTGGATTTGGTGCTAGGTCTTTCCCTTTAGGTTTTACCCCAACAATGTTTTCATTAGTTTCGCTCACTCTCGAAATCAAGCATTTTACAGCAGGTTGGAGCAGCCTGTATCTCAGCACAGGAATAAGGTAGGGAAGAATTCTAAGGCTCATTTTGACTGCCTCCAGAAGTTAGATCAGATGGCAAATTGGATTTGGTGCTAGGTCTTTCCCTTTAGGTTTTACCCCAACAATGTTTTCATTAGTTTCGCTCACTCTCGAAATCAAGCATTTTACAGCAGGTTGGAGCAGCCTGTATCTCAGCACAGGAATAAGGTAGGGAAGAATTCTAAGGCTCATTTTGACTGCCTCCAGAAGTTAGATCAGATGGCAAATTGGATTTGGTGCTAGGTCTTTCCCTTTAGGTTTTACCCCAACAATGTTTTCATTAGTTTCGCTCACTCTCGAAATCAAGCATTTTACAGCAGGTTGGAGCAGCCTGTATCTCAGCACAGGAATAAGGTAGGGAAGAATTCTAAGGCTCATTTTGACTGCCTCCAGAAGTTAGATCAGATGGCAAATTGGATTTGGTGCTAGGTCTTTCCCTTTAGGTTTTACCCCAACAATGTTTTCATTAGTTTCGCTCACTCTCGAAATCAAGCATTTTACAGCAGGTTGGAGCAGCCTGTATCTCAGCACAGGAATAAGGTAGGGAAGAATTCTAAGGCTCATTTTGACTGCCTCCAGAAGTTAGATCAGATGGCAAATTGGATTTGGTGCTAGGTCTTTCCCTTTAGGTTTTACCCCAACAATGTTTTCATTAGTTTCGCTCACTCTCGAAATCAAGCATTTTACAGCAGGTTGGAGCAGCCTGTATCTCAGCACAGGAATAAGGTAGGGAAGAATTCTAAGGCTCATTTTGACTGCCTCCAGAAGTTAGATCAGATGGCAAATTGGATTTGGTGCTAGGTCTTTCCCTTTAGGTTTTACCCCAACAATGTTTTCATTAGTTTCGCTCACTCTCGAAATCAAGCATTTTACAGCAGGTTGGAGCAGCCTGTATCTCAGCACAGGAATAAGGTAGGGAAGAATTCTAAGGCTCATTTTGACTGCCTCCAGAAGTTAGATCAGATGGCAAATTGGATTTGGTGCTAGGTCTTTCCCTTTAGGTTTTACCCCAACAATGTTTTCATTAGTTTCGCTCACTCTCGAAATCAAGCATTTTACAGCAGGTTGGAGCAGCCTGTATCTCAGCACAGGAATAAGGTAGGGAAGAATTCTAAGGCTCATTTTGACTGCCTCCAGAAGTTAGATCAGATGGCAAATTGGATTTGGTGCTAGGTCTTTCCCTTTAGGTTTTACCCCAACAATGTTTTCATTAGTTTCGCTCACTCTCGAAATCAAGCATTTTACAGCAGGTTGGAGCAGCCTGTATCTCAGCACAGGAATAAGGTAGGGAAGAATTCTAAGGCTCATTTTGACTGCCTCCAGAAGTTAGATCAGATGGCAAATTGGATTTGGTGCTAGGTCTTTCCCTTTAGGTTTTACCCCAACAATGTTTTCATTAGTTTCGCTCACTCTCGAAATCAAGCATTTTACAGCAGGTTGGAGCAGCCTGTATCTCAGCACAGGAATAAGGTAGGGAAGAATTCTAAGGCTCATTTTGACTGCCTCCAGAAGTTAGATCAGATGGCAAATTGGATTTGGTGCTAGGTCTTTCCCTTTAGGTTTTACCCCAACAATGTTTTCATTAGTTTCGCTCACTCTCGAAATCAAGCATTTTACAGCAGGTTGGAGCAGCCTGTATCTCAGCACAGGAATAAGGTAGGGAAGAATTCTAAGGCTCATTTTGACTGCCTCCAGAAGTTAGATCAGATGGCAAATTGGATTTGGTGCTAGGTCTTTCCCTTTAGGTTTTACCCCAACAATGTTTTCATTAGTTTCGCTCACTCTCGAAATCAAGCATTTTACAGCAGGTTGGAGCAGCCTGTATCTCAGCACAGGAATAAGGTAGGGAAGAATTCTAAGGCTCATTTTGACTGCCTCCAGAAGTTAGATCAGATGGCAAATTGGATTTGGTGCTAGGTCTTTCCCTTTAGGTTTTACCCCAACAATGTTTTCATTAGTTTCGCTCACTCTCGAAATCAAGCATTTTACAGCAGGTTGGAGCAGCCTGTATCTCAGCACAGGAATAAGGTAGGGAAGAATTCTAAGGCTCATTTTGACTGCCTCCAGAAGTTAGATCAGATGGCAAATTGGATTTGGTGCTAGGTCTTTCCCTTTAGGTTTTACCCCAACAATGTTTTCATTAGTTTCGCTCACTCTCGAAATCAAGCATTTTACAGCAGGTTGGAGCAGCCTGTATCTCAGCACAGGAATAAGGTAGGGAAGAATTCTAAGGCTCATTTTGACTGCCTCCAGAAGTTAGATCAGATGGCAAATTGGATTTGGTGCTAGGTCTTTCCCTTTAGGTTTTACCCCAACAATGTTTTCATTAGTTTCGCTCACTCTCGAAATCAAGCATTTTACAGCAGGTTGGAGCAGCCTGTATCTCAGCACAGGAATAAGGTAGGGAAGAATTCTAAGGCTCATTTTGACTGCCTCCAGAAGTTAGATCAGATGGCAAATTGGATTTGGTGCTAGGTCTTTCCCTTTAGGTTTTACCCCAACAATGTTTTCATTAGTTTCGCTCACTCTCGAAATCAAGCATTTTACAGCAGGTTGGAGCAGCCTGTATCTCAGCACAGGAATAAGGTAGGGAAGAATTCTAAGGCTCATTTTGACTGCCTCCAGAAGTTAGATCAGATGGCAAATTGGATTTGGTGCTAGGTCTTTCCCTTTAGGTTTTACCCCAACAATGTTTTCATTAGTTTCGCTCACTCTCGAAATCAAGCATTTTACAGCAGGTTGGAGCAGCCTGTATCTCAGCACAGGAATAAGGTAGGGAAGAATTCTAAGGCTCATTTTGACTGCCTCCAGAAGTTAGATCAGATGGCAAATTGGATTTGGTGCTAGGTCTTTCCCTTTAGGTTTTACCCCAACAATGTTTTCATTAGTTTCGCTCACTCTCGAAATCAAGCATTTTACAGCAGGTTGGAGCAGCCTGTATCTCAGCACAGGAATAAGGTAGGGAAGAATTCTAAGGCTCATTTTGACTGCCTCCAGAAGTTAGATCAGATGGCAAATTGGATTTGGTGCTAGGTCTTTCCCTTTAGGTTTTACCCCAACAATGTTTTCATTAGTTTCGCTCACTCTCGAAATCAAGCATTTTACAGCAGGTTGGAGCAGCCTGTATCTCAGCACAGGAATAAGGTAGGGAAGAATTCTAAGGCTCATTTTGACTGCCTCCAGAAGTTAGATCAGATGGCAAATTGGATTTGGTGCTAGGTCTTTCCCTTTAGGTTTTACCCCAACAATGTTTTCATTAGTTTCGCTCACTCTCGAAATCAAGCATTTTACAGCAGGTTGGAGCAGCCTGTATCTCAGCACAGGAATAAGGTAGGGAAGAATTCTAAGGCTCATTTTGACTGCCTCCAGAAGTTAGATCAGATGGCAAATTGGATTTGGTGCTAGGTCTTTCCCTTTAGGTTTTACCCCAACAATGTTTTCATTAGTTTCGCTCACTCTCGAAATCAAGCATTTTACAGCAGGTTGGAGCAGCCTGTATCTCAGCACAGGAATAAGGTAGGGAAGAATTCTAAGGCTCATTTTGACTGCCTCCAGAAGTTAGATCAGATGGCAAATTGGATTTGGTGCTAGGTCTTTCCCTTTAGGTTTTACCCCAACAATGTTTTCATTAGTTTCGCTCACTCTCGAAATCAAGCATTTTACAGCAGGTTGGAGCAGCCTGTATCTCAGCACAGGAATAAGGTAGGGAAGAATTCTAAGGCTCATTTTGACTGCCTCCAGAAGTTAGATCAGATGGCAAATTGGATTTGGTGCTAGGTCTTTCCCTTTAGGTTTTACCCCAACAATGTTTTCATTAGTTTCGCTCACTCTCGAAATCAAGCATTTTACAGCAGGTTGGAGCAGCCTGTATCTCAGCACAGGAATAAGGTAGGGAAGAATTCTAAGGCTCATTTTGACTGCCTCCAGAAGTTAGATCAGATGGCAAATTGGATTTGGTGCTAGGTCTTTCCCTTTAGGTTTTACCCCAACAATGTTTTCATTAGTTTCGCTCACTCTCGAAATCAAGCATTTTACAGCAGGTTGGAGCAGCCTGTATCTCAGCACAGGAATAAGGTAGGGAAGAATTCTAAGGCTCATTTTGACTGCCTCCAGAAGTTAGATCAGATGGCAAATTGGATTTGGTGCTAGGTCTTTCCCTTTAGGTTTTACCCCAACAATGTTTTCATTAGTTTCGCTCACTCTCGAAATCAAGCATTTTACAGCAGGTTGGAGCAGCCTGTATCTCAGCACAGGAATAAGGTAGGGAAGAATTCTAAGGCTCATTTTGACTGCCTCCAGAAGTTAGATCAGATGGCAAATTGGATTTGGTGCTAGGTCTTTCCCTTTAGGTTTTACCCCAACAATGTTTTCATTAGTTTCGCTCACTCTCGAAATCAAGCATTTTACAGCAGGTTGGAGCAGCCTGTATCTCAGCACAGGAATAAGGTAGGGAAGAATTCTAAGGCTCATTTTGACTGCCTCCAGAAGTTAGATCAGATGGCAAATTGGATTTGGTGCTAGGTCTTTCCCTTTAGGTTTTACCCCAACAATGTTTTCATTAGTTTCGCTCACTCTCGAAATCAAGCATTTTACAGCAGGTTGGAGCAGCCTGTATCTCAGCACAGGAATAAGGTAGGGAAGAATTCTAAGGCTCATTTTGACTGCCTCCAGAAGTTAGATCAGATGGCAAATTGGATTTGGTGCTAGGTCTTTCCCTTTAGGTTTTACCCCAACAATGTTTTCATTAGTTTCGCTCACTCTCGAAATCAAGCATTTTACAGCAGGTTGGAGCAGCCTGTATCTCAGCACAGGAATAAGGTAGGGAAGAATTCTAAGGCTCATTTTGACTGCCTCCAGAAGTTAGATCAGATGGCAAATTGGATTTGGTGCTAGGTCTTTCCCTTTAGGTTTTACCCCAACAATGTTTTCATTAGTTTCGCTCACTCTCGAAATCAAGCATTTTACAGCAGGTTGGAGCAGCCTGTATCTCAGCACAGGAATAAGGTAGGGAAGAATTCTAAGGCTCATTTTGACTGCCTCCAGAAGTTAGATCAGATGGCAAATTGGATTTGGTGCTAGGTCTTTCCCTTTAGGTTTTACCCCAACAATGTTTTCATTAGTTTCGCTCACTCTCGAAATCAAGCATTTTACAGCAGGTTGGAGCAGCCTGTATCTCAGCACAGGAATAAGGTAGGGAAGAATTCTAAGGATCATTTTGACTGCCTCCAGAAGTTAGATCAGATGGCAAATTGGATTTGGTGCTAGGTCTTTCCCTTTAGGTTTTACCCCAACAATGTTTTCATTAGTTTCGCTCACTCTCGAAATCAAGCATTTTACAGCAGGTTGGAGCAGCCTGTATCTCAGCACAGGAATAAGGTAGGGAAGAATTCTAAGGCTCATTTTGACTGCCTCCAGAAGTTAGATCAGATGGCAAATTGGATTTGGTGCTAGGTCTTTCCCTTTAGGTTTTACCCCAACAATGTTTTCATTAGTTTCGCTCACTCTCGAAATCAAGCATTTTACAGCAGGTTGGAGCAGCCTGTATCTCAGCACAGGAATAAGGTAGGGAAGAATTCTAAGGCTCATTTTGACTGCCTCCAGAAGTTAGATCAGATGGCAAATTGGATTTGGTGCTAGGTCTTTCCCTTTAGGTTTTACCCCAACAATGTTTTCATTAGTTTCGCTCACTCTCGAAATCAAGCATTTTACAGCAGGTTGGAGCAGCCTGTATCTCAGCACAGGAATAAGGTAGGGAAGAATTCTAAGGCTCATTTTGACTGCCTCCAGAAGTTAGATCAGATGGCAAATTGGATTTGGTGCTAGGTCTTTCCCTTTAGGTTTTACCCCAACAATGTTTTCATTAGTTTCGCTCACTCTCGAAATCAAGCATTTTACAGCAGGTTGGAGCAGCCTGTATCTCAGCACAGGAATAAGGTAGGGAAGAATTCTAAGGCTCATTTTGACTGCCTCCAGAAGTTAGATCAGATGGCAAATTGGATTTGGTGCTAGGTCTTTCCCTTTAGGTTTTACCCCAACAATGTTTTCATTAGTTTCGCTCACTCTCGAAATCAAGCATTTTACAGCAGGTTGGAGCAGCCTGTATCTCAGCACAGGAATAAGGTAGGGAAGAATTCTAAGGCTCATTTTGACTGCCTCCAGAAGTTAGATCAGATGGCAAATTGGATTTGGTGCTAGGTCTTTCCCTTTAGGTTTTACCCCAACAATGTTTTCATTAGTTTCGCTCACTCTCGAAATCAAGCATTTTACAGCAGGTTGGAGCAGCCTGTATCTCAGCACAGGAATAAGGTAGGGAAGAATTCTAAGGCTCATTTTGACTGCCTCCAGAAGTTAGATCAGATGGCAAATTGGATTTGGTGCTAGGTCTTTCCCTTTAGGTTTTACCCCAACAATGTTTTCATTAGTTTCGCTCACTCTCGAAATCAAGCATTTTACAGCAGGTTGGAGCAGCCTGTATCTCAGCACAGGAATAAGGTAGGGAAGAATTCTAAGGCTCATTTTGACTGCCTCCAGAAGTTAGATCAGATGGCAAATTGGATTTGGTGCTAGGTCTTTCCCTTTAGGTTTTACCCCAACAATGTTTTCATTAGTTTCGCTCACTCTCGAAATCAAGCATTTTACAGCAGGTTGGAGCAGCCTGTATCTCAGCACAGGAATAAGGTAGGGAAGAATTCTAAGGATCATTTTGACTGCCTCCAGAAGTTAGATCAGATGGCAAATTGGATTTGGTGCTAGGTCTTTCCCTTTAGGTTTTACCCCAACAATGTTTTCATTAGTTTCGCTCACTCTCGAAATCAAGCATTTTACAGCAGGTTGGAGCAGCCTGTATCTCAGCACAGGAATAAGGTAGGGAAGAATTCTAAGGCTCATTTTGACTGCCTCCAGAAGTTAGATCAGATGGCAAATTGGATTTGGTGCTAGGTCTTTCCCTTTAGGTTTTACCCCAACAATGTTTTCATTAGTTTCGCTCACTCTCGAAATCAAGCATTTTACAGCAGGTTGGAGCAGCCTGTATCTCAGCACAGGAATAAGGTAGGGAAGAATTCTAAGGCTCATTTTGACTGCCTCCAGAAGTTAGATCAGATGGCAAATTGGATTTGGTGCTAGGTCTTTCCCTTTAGGTTTTACCCCAACAATGTTTTCATTAGTTTCGCTCACTCTCGAAATCAAGCATTTTACAGCAGGTTGGAGCAGCCTGTATCTCAGCACAGGAATAAGGTAGGGAAGAATTCTAAGGATCATTTTGACTGCCTCCAGAAGTTAGATCAGATGGCAAATTGGATTTGGTGCTAGGTCTTTCCCTTTAGGTTTTACCCCAACAATGTTTTCATTAGTTTCGCTCACTCTCGAAATCAAGCATTTTACAGCAGGTTGGAGCAGCCTGTATCTCAGCACAGGAATAAGGTAGGGAAGAATTCTAAGGCTCATTTTGACTGCCTCCAGAAGTTAGATCAGATGGCAAATTGGATTTGGTGCTAGGTCTTTCCCTTTAGGTTTTACCCCAACAATGTTTTCATTAGTTTCGCTCACTCTCGAAATCAAGCATTTTACAGCAGGTTGGAGCAGCCTGTATCTCAGCACAGGAATAAGGTAGGGAAGAATTCTAAGGCTCATTTTGACTGCCTCCAGAAGTTAGATCAGATGGCAAATTGGATTTGGTGCTAGGTCTTTCCCTTTAGGTTTTACCCCAACAATGTTTTCATTAGTTTCGCTCACTCTCGAAATCAAGCATTTTACAGCAGGTTGGAGCAGCCTGTATCTCAGCACAGGAATAAGGTAGGGAAGAATTCTAAGGCTCATTTTGACTGCCTCCAGAAGTTAGATCAGATGGCAAATTGGATTTGGTGCTAGGTCTTTCCCTTTAGGTTTTACCCCAACAATGTTTTCATTAGTTTCGCTCACTCTCGAAATCAAGCATTTTACAGCAGGTTGGAGCAGCCTGTATCTCAGCACAGGAATAAGGTAGGGAAGAATTCTAAGGCTCATTTTGACTGCCTCCAGAAGTTAGATCAGATGGCAAATTGGATTTGGTGCTAGGTCTTTCCCTTTAGGTTTTACCCCAACAATGTTTTCATTAGTTTCGCTCACTCTCGAAATCAAGCATTTTACAGCAGGTTGGAGCAGCCTGTATCTCAGCACAGGAATAAGGTAGGGAAGAATTCTAAGGCTCATTTTGACTGCCTCCAGAAGTTAGATCAGATGGCAAATTGGATTTGGTGCTAGGTCTTTCCCTTTAGGTTTTACCCCAACAATGTTTTCATTAGTTTCGCTCACTCTCGAAATCAAGCATTTTACAGCAGGTTGGAGCAGCCTGTATCTCAGCACAGGAATAAGGTAGGGAAGAATTCTAAGGCTCATTTTGACTGCCTCCAGAAGTTAGATCAGATGGCAAATTGGATTTGGTGCTAGGTCTTTCCCTTTAGGTTTTACCCCAACAATGTTTTCATTAGTTTCGCTCACTCTCGAAATCAAGCATTTTACAGCAGGTTGGAGCAGCCTGTATCTCAGCACAGGAATAAGGTAGGGAAGAATTCTAAGGCTCATTTTGACTGCCTCCAGAAGTTAGATCAGATGGCAAATTGGATTTGGTGCTAGGTCTTTCCCTTTAGGTTTTACCCCAACAATGTTTTCATTAGTTTCGCTCACTCTCGAAATCAAGCATTTTACAGCAGGTTGGAGCAGCCTGTATCTCAGCACAGGAATAAGGTAGGGAAGAATTCTAAGGATCATTTTGACTGCCTCCAGAAGTTAGATCAGATGGCAAATTGGATTTGGTGCTAGGTCTTTCCCTTTAGGTTTTACCCCAACAATGTTTTCATTAGTTTCGCTCACTCTCGAAATCAAGCATTTTACAGCAGGTTGGAGCAGCCTGTATCTCAGCACAGGAATAAGGTAGGGAAGAATTCTAAGGATCATTTTGACTGCCTCCAGAAGTTAGATCAGATGGCAAATTGGATTTGGTGCTAGGTCTTTCCCTTTAGGTTTTACCCCAACAATGTTTTCATTAGTTTCGCTCACTCTCGAAATCAAGCATTTTACAGCAGGTTGGAGCAGCCTGTATCTCAGCACAGGAATAAGGTAGGGAAGAATTCTAAGGATCATTTTGACTGCCTCCAGAAGTTAGATCAGATGGCAAATTGGATTTGGTGCTAGGTCTTTCCCTTTAGGTTTTACCCCAACAATGTTTTCATTAGTTTCGCTCACTCTCGAAATCAAGCATTTTACAGCAGGTTGGAGCAGCCTGTATCTCAGCACAGGAATAAGGTAGGGAAGAATTCTAAGGATCATTTTGACTGCCTCCAGAAGTTAGATCAGATGGCAAATTGGATTTGGTGCTAGGTCTTTCCCTTTAGGTTTTACCCCAACAATGTTTTCATTAGTTTCGCTCACTCTCGAAATCAAGCATTTTACGAGCAGGTTGGAGCAGCCTGTATCTCAGCACAGGAATAAGGTAGGGAAGAATTCTAAGGATCATTTTGACTGCCTCCAGAAGTTAGATCAGATGGCAAATTGGATTTGGTGCTAGGTCTTTCCCTTTAGGTTTTACCCCAACAATGTTTTCATTAGTTTCGCTCACTCTCGAAATCAAGCATTTTACAGCAGGTTGGAGCAGCCTGTATCTCAGCACAGGAATAAGGTAGGGAAGAATTCTAAGGCTCATTTTGAC
>NW_027142886.1:0-5000 GCF_026170545.1 Melanerpes formicivorus
GTCGAGGGAGGCCTCCAGGCAGGTCTGGAGTGGATGGGAGGCCTTCCAAAGCAGACAAGGGAGCCTGCAGAGCGTGCGGGGGAGGCTTCTGGTGCGGCCTGGGGTGGGACGGAAGCCTGCAGAGCGTGCGGGGGAGGCTTCTGGTGCGGCCTGGGGTGGCTGAGAAGCCTGCAGAGCGTGCGGGAGAGGCTTCTGTTGGGGCCTGGGGTGGCTGAGAAGCCTGCAGAGCGTGCGGGGGAGGCTTCTGCTGCGGCCTGGGGTGGCTGAGAAGCCTGCAGAGCGTGCGGGGGAGGCTTCTGCTGCGGCCTGGGGTGGCTGAGAAGCCTGCAGAGCGTGCGGGGGAGGCTTCTGCTGCGGCCTGGGGTGGCTGAGAAGCCTGCAGAGCGTGCGGGGGAGGCTTCTGGTGCGGCCTGGGGTGGGACGGAAGCCTGCAGAGCGTGCGGGGGAGGCTTCTGGTGCGGCCTGGGGTGGGACGGAAGCCTGCAGAGCGTGCGGGGGAGGCTTCTGGTGCGGCCTGGGGTGGGTCGGAAGCCTGCAGAGCGTGCGGGAGAGGCTTCTGCTGCGGCCTGGGGTGGGTCGGAAGCCTGCAGAGCGTGCGGGAGAGGCTTCTGTTGGGGCCTGGGGTGGCTGAGAAGCCTGCAGAGCGTGCGGGGGAGGCTTCTGCTGCGGCCTGGGGTGGCTGAGAAGCCTGCAGAGCGTGCGGGGGAGGCTTCTGCTGCGGCCTGGGGTGGCTGAGAAGCCTGCAGAGCGTGCGGGGGAGGCTTCTGGTGCGGCCTGGGGTGGCTGAGAAGCCTGCAGAGCGTGCGGGGGAGGCTTCTGGTGCGGCCTGGGGTGGGACGGAAGCCTGCAGAGCGTGCGGGGGAGGCTTCTGGTGCGGCCTGGGGTGGGTCGGAAGCCTGCAGAGCGTGCGGGAGAGGCTTCTGTTGGGGCCTGGGGTGGCTGAGAACTTCTGCTGCGGCCTGGGGTGGCTGAGAAGCCTGCAGAGCGTGCGGGGGAGGCTTCTGCTGCGGCCTGGGGTGGCTGAGAAGCCTGCAGAGCGTGCGGGGGAGGCTTCTGCTGCGGCCTGGGGTGGCTGAGAAGCCTGCAGAGCGTGCGGGGGAGGCTTCTGGTGCGGCCTGGGGTGGCTGAGAAGCCTGCAGAGCGTGCGGGGGAGGCTTCTGGTGCGGCCTGGGGTGGCTGAGAAGCCTGCAGAGCGTGCGGGGGAGGCTTCTGGTGCGGCCTGGGGTGGGACGGAAGCCTGCAGAGCATGCGGGGGAGGCTTCTGGTGCGGCCTGGGGTGGGACGGAAGCCTGCAGAGCGTGCGGGGGAGGCTTCTGGTGCGGCCTGGGGTGGGTCGGAAGCCTGCAGAGCGTGCGGGAGAGGCTTCTGCTGCGGCCTGGGGTGGGTGGGAAGCCTGCAGAGCGTGCGGGGGAGGCTTCTGGTGCGGCCTGGGGTGGCTGAGAAGCCTGAAGAGCGTGCGGGGGGAGGCTTCTGGTGCGGCCTGGGGTGGCTGAGAAGCCTGAAGAGCGTGCGGGAGAGGCTTCTGGTGCGGCCTGGGGTGGCTGAGAAGCCTGCAGAGCGTGCGGGGGAGGCTTCTGGTGCGGCCTGGGGTGGCTGAGAAGCCTGAAGAGCGTGCGGGAGAGGCTTCTGCTGCGGCCTGGGGTGGCTGAGAAGCCTGCAGGGCGTGCGGGAGAGGCTTCTGCTGCGGCCTGGGGTGGCTGAGAAGCCTGCAGAGCGTGCGGGAGAGGCTTCTGGTGCGGCCTGGGGTGGGTCGGAAGCCTGCAGAGCGTGCGGGAGAGGCTTCTGCTGCGGCCTGGGGTGGGTCGGAAGCCTGCAGAGCGTGCGGGGGAGGCTTCTGCTGCGGCCTGGGGTCTCTGGGTGGCCTCTAGAGAGGTGCAAAAGACCCTCTGGGTTGGGCTGGGGTGGCTCTTGGACCCCTGCCACACAGTGGAGAGCGGCCTCCGGCCCGCCACCTGTGTCCCTGTGTGCCTGAGTGCCTGTGTCCCTGTGTCCCTGTGTCCCTGAGTGCCTGAGTGCCTGAGTGCCTGTGTCCCTGTGTCCCTGTGTCCCTGTGTCCCTGTGTGCCTGAGTGCCTGTGTCCCTGTGTCCCTGTGTCCCTGTGTCCCTGAGTGCCTGAGTGCCTGAGTGCCTGTGTCCCTGTGTCCTTGTGTCCCTGTGTCCCCTGTGTCCCTGTGTGCCTGAGTGCCTGTGTCCCTGTGTCCCTGTCTGTGTACCTGTGTGCGAGAGTGTCCGGCACGCCACCCAGCGGCGGCGGGCAAGCAGGTAGGCGGGTGGGCGGGCCGGCGAGGGCCAGTGTGAGTTTGGGGGGTGGGAGGGGAGGCGGCAGCTGGAAGCGTCAGAGGAGGGGGCGTGGCTCCGGCTGGCCCCGGGAGCAGGTTCCCGGGACCGGGACCGGCTGGACCCGGCGAGTGGTTGATCCCGGGGCGGGGGGCAGAGGCGGCGGGAAGCGGCAGCTGCGTGTGCGGCGGGGGGGTGGAGGGCGAACCGCGGCGGGAAGCGGATGCTTCAGAGCAGGTTACGGGGGCGGGGACGGACGACACCACCTGTCCCCGCCCCGGGACGGGCTGGACCCGGCGCCCTGGACCCGGCGCCGTGTACCCGCCGCCGCCCCCGCCGCCGCCCCCCTCCGCCACCCCGGGACCCCGACGTTTTTTTGGGCGCCCGCGCCTTTTTTTGCTCCCCGCCTGCCCGCGCTGCCCCGGGCCCTCCCCCGGGGCGGGGCGGGAGGGAGGGAGGGACGGACGGACGGGTAGCCGGGGATCTCCGAGCGCGCGCCACCAGACCGAGGCGGGTCCCGGCGGCTGGCGGCGGCGGCGGCTGGCGGCGGCGGCGGCAGCAGCAAGCGACGGCGGGGGGGGGCAGGCTAGGGAGAGAGGGGGAGCGGCATGCGGTAGGGCTGGGGGGTTTGTTTCGGGGGGGAGGGGTGGGGGGGGGTGGCAGCGGTCAGCGAGAGCGGGGAGAGGGGGAGCGGCATGCGGTAGGGCTGGGGTGTTTTTGGGGTGGGGGCGTTGGGGGGATTAGCGGGCGGGCGGGCAGCCCAGCCAAGCGGCAAGCCGGGGGGCGGGCGAGGGCGGCTTTAGGGCCGGAGGAGCGGAGCGCAAACCTCCCCCGTGCAGGCTACAGCGTGGAGAGCAGCAAGTTTTTGGGGACGGGGGACGACGGACGGGAGGGGCAGCGGCGAGAGGCTAGCTGCGGCAAGGGGCACCGGCACGGCCGCCCTAACAGCGCCGCCTCGGTCGCAGGGGTTAGAGAGCAGCCGGGCAGCCCGCGTCGCGATCCCCCCTCCAGGGGACAATGTGGGAAGGGGAAGCCGCGGCGGCTTTGGCGGGGGGTGCCCAGCTGCTAGCGGCTTCGGGGGGCAGTTAGCGGCGGCGGGGCGGGGGGAGATGGGTCGCGGCAGCGGCAAGAGATAACGGCGGGCGGGGGGGGCTCCGTGCAAAGCGGGTAACGGGAGCCGGGGGGTGTGGGGAGCTGGGGGTGGCAGCAGCGGCAAGAGGCAACGTCGGGAGGGGGGGCTCCGCGCAAACCGGTAACGGGGGCCGGGGGGTGTGGGGGGGGCGGTGGCGGCCGCGGCAAGAGGCAACGGCAGGCGGGGGGGGCTCCGCGCAAACCGGCAGCGGGGGGGGGGGCGGGGGGTAGCGGCAAGAGGCAACGGCGGGAAGGGGGGGCTCCGCGCAAACCGCTAACGGGAGCCGGGGGGTGTGGGGAGCTGGGGGTGGCAGCAGCGGCAAGAGGCAACGTCGGGAGGGGGGGGCTCCGCGCAAACCGGTAACGGGGGCCGGGGGGTGTGGGGGGGGCGGTGGCGGCCGCGGCAAGAGGCAACGGCAGGCGGGGGGGCTCCGCGCAAACCGGCAGCGGGGGGGGGGCGGGGGGTAACGGCAAGAGGCAACGGCGGGAAGGGGGGGCTCCGCGCAAACCGGCAGCGGGGGGGGGGCGGGGGTAGCGGCAAGAGGCAACGGCGGGAAGGGGGGGCTCCGCGCAAACCGGCAGCGGGGGGGGGGGCGGGGGGTAGCGGCAAGAGGCAACGGCGGGAAGGGGGGGCTCCGCGCAAACCGGCAGCGGGTGGGGGGCGGGGGGTAGCGGCAAG
Source organism: Melanerpes formicivorus (assembly GCF_026170545.1). Lineage (NCBI taxonomy): Eukaryota > Metazoa > Chordata > Aves > Piciformes > Picidae > Melanerpes > Melanerpes formicivorus. The sequence goes on from NW_027142886.1 coordinate 4,088, forward strand.
AGGCAACGGCGGGAAGGGGGGGCTCCGCGCAAACCGGCAGCGGGGGGGGGGCGGGGGGTAGCGGCAAGAGGCAACGGCGGGAAGGGGGAGCTCCGCGCAAACCGGCAGCGGGGGGGGGGCGGGGGGTAGCGGCAAGAGGCAACGTCGGGAGGGGGGGCTCCGCGCAAACCGGCAGCGGGGGGGGGGCGGGGGTAGCGGCAAGAGGCAACGTCGGGAGGGGGGACGCCGCGCAAACCGGCAACGGGGGCGGGGGGGGAGGCGGTCAGGGGCGGGGGGAGATTTCTAGAGATGCCGGCAGACCTTCTCCCCGGAGAACAGCGCTGTTGAAGAAAAGACTGCTTCAGAACACAACCTTTAATGAAAGACGCTCGATGAAAACAACACTTAATAAAAGAAGGTTTCATGCCGACTGCCTCTCTTCATTTACGCCGCCGCGGGGGGGGGGGGGTTGGGGGGCCGGGCGGGGCGATACCAGGCGGCCCTCGTCCCGGGGACCACGTCTACCCCGCGGTTCCAGCCTCCGCGCGCTAAGTGCCCGCCCGGCCGCGGGGAGCACGTCTACCTCCTGCCGCACGGCTCAGTGCACTAAGTCCCCCCTCGCCATGGAAAGCACGTCTACCTGCCAGCTCAGGGAGAGCACGTCTACTCACCGAGGGAGAGCACGTCTACCACCTGGGAAGGAGAGCACGTCTACCTCCTGGGAAGGAGAGCACGTCTACCTCCTCGGGAAGGAGAGCACGTCTACCTCCTGGGAAGGAGAGCACGTCTACCTCCTCGGGAAGGAGAGCACGTCTACCTCCTGGGAAGGAGAGCACGTCTACCTCCTCGGGAAGGAGAGCACGTCTACCTCCTGGGAAGGAGAGCACGTCTACCTCCTCGGGAAGGAGAGCACGTCTACCTCCTGGGAAGGAGA
>NW_027142886.1:17500-22500 GCF_026170545.1 Melanerpes formicivorus
TTTGGCCATGGGGGGGAACCCCCGTGAAGAGGGTCCAGTGCTGGGAACTCTCTCTGCCCCTTACCGGGCTCTCTCTCGCCGTGCCTGGACGGGCTTGCTTTCCATTCTTGGTGGGACCGACGCCGGCACCACATCTCCCCGGCTTTCTCTGCCCCCGTGCCCCACCGGGCAAACTTCGCTTCGGGGGTTCCACACTTCGGCAGTGGCCGGCGCCAGCCACTCGTCAACTTTTTTTCTTTTCCCCGCTTTCGTTGCCGAGCCCGGGCTGGGCTCCGGCTCACGGACGAGCGAAACCCATCCAACACCGCTGAGGGTGCGCCAGCGGCCGCTCCAAACCGCCGCGCCTTTGTTCGGCCCCGCGGGTCCCCTCTCTGACCCGGGCGAAAGCCACCGAGAAGCCAGACGGACCCCTGCCCAGCCGCCTGGCGGGTGGCTTGGAGCAGCCGCTCGGCAGCGCTGCCCTGGGAGTGCTCGGCGTCGCTTGTTCCCTCATATACGGAACTGGAGGGCCGTCAGCTCCGCGAGCGCACAACCAGCCGACCTCCGCCCAGCGGCAGGTCGCAGAAATCACGCCGGCTTGTACGATGACGTAGGCGGAGGCAGAGCGCAACAGCGACCCCTTGGCGACAAGCGCGATCTCCGCGGAGAGCACGTCTACTCGCCGAGGGAGAGCACGTCTACTCGCCGAGGGAGAGCACGTCTACTCGCCCAGGGAGAGCACGTCTACTCGCCCAGGGAGAGCACGTCTACTCGCCCAGGGAGAGCACGTCTACTCGCCCAGGGAGAGCACGTCTACTCGCCCAGGGAGAGCACGTCTACTCGCCCAGGGAGAGCACGTCTACTCGCCCAGGGAGAGCACGTCTACTCGCCGAGGGAGAGCACGTCTACTCGCCGAGGGAGAGCACGTCTACTCGCCGAGGGAGAGCACGTCTACTCGCCGAGGGAGAGCACGTCTACTCGCCGAGGGAGAGCACGTCTACCTCCCGCCTGAGGGAGAGCACGGGGGGGGGGGGGACAAAGACAGGCGGCAGCAGCTTCGGTGAACGTCACCCGGGAGGCGACCGGGGCTGTCCCGGGGCAGTCCCGGGAAGCCGGCGTCCGACACAGGGAACCGTCAGCTGCCGGACCGGGGCGAATCCCCGCGGCCACGGCAGGGGTGGGGGCTCGAAGACAGCCGGCAGCCGCTTCGGTGAACGTCACCCGGGAGGAGACTGGGGCCCTCCCGGGACCGTCCCGGGAAGACGACGTTCGGCACGAGATCCCGGCCGCGGCCGGACCGGCTCGAAGCCTCGCGGTCCCGGCAGCAGCCGGAGCCGCTCGCCGCCTCGGGCTCCCGGCCCCCTACAGATCCGGCGACTCGTTCGCGGGCGGCGGGGGGAGGCAGTGGAGGGGGTGCGGGGAGAAGCGGCAGCGGAGGCGGAGGGGGGGGGGGCTCGAAGACAGCCGGCAGCCGCTTCGGTGAACGTCACCCAGGAGGCGATCGGGGCCGTCCCGGGGCCGTCCCGGGATGCCGGCTTCCGGCACGGGGTCCCGGCCGCGGCCGGACCGGCTCGTATCCCCGCGGCTCCGGCAGGGGGGGGGGGGGCTCGAAGACAGCCGGCAGTCGCCTCGGTGAACGTCACCCGGCCGGCGACCGCGGCCGTTCCGGGGCCGTCCCGGGAAGCCTGCGACAGGCACGGGGTCCCAGCCGCGGCCGGACCGACTCGAAGCCCCGCGGCCCCGGCACGGGGGAGGCCCAAAGACTGGCGGCAGCCGCTTCGCTGAACGTCACCCGGCCGGCGACCGGGGCCGTCCCGGGGCCGTCCCGGGATGCCGGCATCCGGCACGGGGTCCCGGCCGCGGCCGGAGCGGCTCGAATCCCCGCGGTCCCGGCAGCAGCCGGAGCCGCTCGCCGTTCGGGCTCCCGGCACCCTACGGATCCGGCGACTCGTTCGCCGGCGGCGGGGGGAGGCAGTGAAGGAGGTGCGGGCAGAAGCGGCAGCGGAGGCGGAGGGGGGGGGGGGGCTCGAAGACAGCCGGCAGCCGCTTCGGAGAACGTCACCCGGCCGGCGACCGCGGCCGTTCCGGGGCCGTCCCGGGAAGCCTGCGACAGGCACGGGGTCCCGGCCTCGGCCGGACCCGCACTGGGTGCCGCCGCCTCGGGCTCTCGGGACGGTATGGATCCGCCGACTCGTTCGCCGGCGGCGGGGGGAGGCAGTGGAGGGGGTGCGGGGAGAAGCGGCAGCGGAGGCGGAGGGGGGGGGGGGCTCGAAGACAGCCGGCAGCCGCTTCGGTGAACGTCACCCGGCCGGCGACCGGGGCCGTCCCGGGGCCGTCCGGGGATGCCGGCTTCCGGCACGGGGTCCCGGCCGCGGCCGGAGCGGCTCGAATCCCCGCGGTCCCGGCAGCAGCCGGAGCCGCTCGCCGTTCGGGCTCCCGGCACCCTACAGATCCGGCGACTCGTTCGCGGGCGGCGGGGGGAGGCAGTGGAGGGGGTGCGGGCAGAAGCGGCCGCGGAGGCGGAGGGGGGGGGGGGGCTCGAAGACAGCCGGCAGCCGCTTCGGTGAACGTCACCCGGGAGGCGACCGGGACCGGCCCGGGAAGCCATCGTCCGGCCCCGGATCCCGGCCGCGGCCGGACCGGCTCGAAGCCCCGCGGCCCCGGCACGGGGGAGGCCCAAAGACTGGCGGCAGCCGCTTCGCTGAACGTCACCCGGCCGGCGACCGGGGCCGTCCCGGGGCCGTCCCGGGATGCCGGCTTCCGGCACGGGGTCCCGGCCGCGGCCGGACCGGCTCGAATCCCCGCGGTCCCGGCAGCAGCCGGAGCCGCTCGCCGTTCGGGCTCCCGGCACCCTACGGATCCGCCGACTCGTTCGCCGGCGGCGGGGGGAGGCAGTGGAGGGGGTGCGGGCAGAAGCGGCAGCGGAGGCGGAGGGGGGGGGGGCTCGAAGACAGCCGGCAGCCGCTTCGGTGAACGTCACCCGGCCGGCGACCGGGGCCGTCCCGGGGCCGTCCGGGGATGCCGGCTTCCGGCACGGGGTCCCGGCCGCGGCCGGAGCGGCTCGAATCCCCGCGGTCCCGGCAGCAGCCGGAGCCGCTCGCCGTTCGGGCTCCCGGCACCCTACAGATCCGGCGACTCGTTCGCCGGCGGCGGGGGGGAGGCAGTGGAGGGGGTGCGGGGAGAAGCGGCAGCGGAGGCGGAGGGGGGGGGGGGGCTCGAAGACAGCCGGCAGCCGCTTCGGTGAACGTCACCCGGCCGGCGACCGGGGCCGTCCCGGGGCCGTCCGGGGATGCCGGCTTCCGGCACGGGGTCCCGGCCGCGGCCGGAGCGGCTCGAATCCCCGCGGTCCCGGCAGCAGCCGGAGCCGCTCGCCGTTCGGGCTCCCGGCACCCTACAGATCCGGCGACTCGTTCGCCGGCGGCGGGGGGAGGCAGTGGAGGGGGTGCGGGGAGAAGCGGCAGCGGAGGCGGAGGGGGGGGGGGGGCTCGAAGACAGCCGGCAGCCGCTTCGGTGAACGTCACCCGGGAGGCGACCGGGACCGGCCCGGGAAGCCATCGTCCGGCCCGGGATCCCGGCCGCGGCCGGACCGGCTCGAATCCCCGCGGCCCCGGCACGGGGGAGGCCCAAAGACTGGCGGCAGCCGCTTCGCTGAACGTCACCCGGCCGGCGACCGGGGCCGTCCCGGGGCCGTCCCGGGATGCCGGCTTCCGGCACGGGGTCCCGGCCGCGGCCGGACCGGCTCGAATCCCCCCGGTCCCGGCAGCAGCCGGAGCCGCTCGCCGTTCGGGCTCCCGGCACCCTACGGATCCGGCGACTCGTTCGCCGGCGGCGGGGGGAGGCAGTGGAGGCGGTGCGGGGAGAAGCGGCAGCGGAGGCGGAGGGGGGGCGGGGGGGACGATAGTGGCGGGGGGCGGGGGGTGCTCGAAGGCAGCCGGCAGCCGGTTCGGTGAACATTCGCCGGGGCGGGGGGGCGACCTGTCCGTGCCCGGGGCAGCCCCGGGAAGCCGGCAGCCAGCACGGGGTCCCGGCAGCACCTGTTCCCTGCCCTGGGACTTGCCGTGCCCGGCGGCCGGTTGCCGGGTGGGGGGAGCGATGAGAGGCGGGGCGCAGCGGCCGGGGCAGCGCCGGGCCGCAGCGGGGGGCTGGGCGGGTGGGGTGGCAGCAGCGGCAAGAGGCAACGTCGGGAGGGGGGGCTCCGCGCAAACCGGTAACGGGGGCCGGGGGGTGTGGGGGGGGCGGTGGCGGCCGCGGCAAGAGGCAACGGCAGGCGGGGGGGCTCCGCGCAAACCGGCAGCGGGGGGGGGGCGGGGGGTAACGGCAAGAGGCAACGGCGGGAAGGGGGGGCTCCGCGCAAACCGGCAGCGGGGGGGGGCGGGGGTAGCGGCAAGAGGCAACGGCGGGAAGGGGGGGCTCCGCGCAAACCGGCAGCGGGGGGGGGGGCGGGGGTAGCGGCAAGAGGCAACGGCGGGAAGGGGGGGCTCCGCGCAAACCGGCAGCGGGGGGGGGGGCGGGGGGTAGCGGCAAGAGGCAACGGCGGGAAGGGGGGGCTCCGCGCAAACCGGCAGCGGGTGGGGTCGGGGGGTAGCGGCAAGAGGCAACGGCGGGAAGGGGGGGCTCCGCGCAAACCGGCAGCGGGGGGGGGGCGGGGGGTAGCGGCAAGAGGCAACGGCGGGAAGGGGGGGCTCCGCGCAAACCGGCAGCGGGGGCGGGGGGGGAGGCGGTCAGGAGCGGGGGGAGATTTCTAGAGATGCCGGCAGACCTTCTCCCCGGAGAACAGCGCTGTTGAAGAAAAGACTGCTTCAGAACACAACCTTTAATGAAAGACGCTCGATGAAAACAACACTTAATAAAAGAAGGTTTCATGCCGACTGCCTCTCTTCATTTACGCCGCCGCGGGGGGGGGGGGGTTGGGGGGGGGGGGGGGGGGGGGGGTTGGGGGCCGGGCGGGCGATACCAGGCGGCCCTCGTCCCGGGGAGCACGTCTACCTCCTGCCGCACGGCTCAGTGCACTAAGTCCCCCC
>NW_027142886.1:35000-42500 GCF_026170545.1 Melanerpes formicivorus
CATGGGGGGGAACCCCCGTGAAGAGGGTCCAGTGCTGGGAACTCTCTCTGCCCCTTACCGGGCTCTCTCTCGCCGTGCCTGGACGGGCTTGCTTTCCATTCTTGGTGGGACCGACGCCGGCACCACATCTCCCCGGCTTTCTCTGCCCCCGTGCCCCACCGGGCAAACTTCGCTTCGGGGGTTCCACACTTCGGCAGTGGCCGGCGCCAGCCACTCGTCAACTTTTTTTCTTTTCCCCGCTTTCGTTGCCGAGCCCGGGCTGGGCTCCGGCTCACGGACGAGCGAAACCCATCCAACACCGCTGAGGGTGCGCCAGCGGCCGCTCCAAACCGCCGCGCCTTTGTTCGGCCCCGCGGGTCCCCTCTCTGACCCGGGCGAAAGCCACCGAGAAGCCAGACGGACCCCTGCCCAGCCGCCTGGCGGGTGGCTTGGAGCAGCCGCTCGGCAGCGCTGCCCTGGGAGTGCTCGGCGTCGCTTGTTCCCTCATATACGGAACTGGAGGGCCGTCAGCTCCGCGAGCGCACAACCAGCCGACCTCCGCCCAGCGGCAGGTCGCAGAAATCACGCCGGCTTGTACGATGACGTAGGCGGAGGCAGAGCGCAACAGCGACCCCTTGGCGACAAGCGCGATCTCCGCGGAGAGCACGTCTACTCGCCGAGGGAGAGCACGTCTACTCGCCCAGGGAGAGCACGTCTACTCGCCCAGGGAGAGCACGTCTACTCGCCCAGGGAGAGCACGTCTACTCGCCCAGGGAGAGCACGTCTACTCGCCCAGGGAGAGCACGTCTACTCGCCCAGGGAGAGCACGTCTACTCGCCCAGGGAGAGCACGTCTACTCGCCCAGGGAGAGCACGTCTACTCGCCCAGGGAGAGCACGTCTACTCGCCCAGGGAGAGCACGTCTACTCGCCCAGGGAGAGCACGTCTACTCGCCGAGGGAGAGCACGTCTACTCGCCCAGGGAGAGCACGTCTACTCGCCCAGGGAGAGCACGTCTACTCGCCCAGGGAGAGCACGTCTACTCGCCCAGGGAGAGCACGTCTACTCGCCGAGGGAGAGCACGTCTACTCGCCGAGGGAGAGCACGTCTACTCGCCGAGGGAGAGCACGTCTACTCGCCGAGGGAGAGCACGTCTACCTCCCGCCTGAGGGAGAGCACGGGGGGGGGGGGACAAAGACAGGCGGCAGCAGCTTCGGTGAACGTCACCCGGGAGGCGACCGGGGCTGTCCCGGGGCAGTCCCGGGAAGCCGGCGTCCGACACAGGGAACCGTCAGCTGCCGGACCGGGGCGAATCCCCGCGGCCACGGCAGGGGTGGGGGCTCGAAGACAGCCGGCAGCCGCTTCGGTGAACGTCACCCGGGAGGAGACTGGGGCCCTCCCGGGACCGTCCCGGGAAGACGACGTTCGGCACGAGATCCCGGCCGCGGCCGGACCGGCTCGAAGCCTCGCGGTCCCGGCAGCAGCCGGAGCCGCTCGCCGCCTCGGGCTCCCGGCCCCCTACAGATCCGGCGACTCGTTCGCGGGCGGCGGGGGGAGGCAGTGGAGGGGGTGCGGGGAGAAGCGGCAGCGGAGGCGGAGGGGGGGGGGCTCGAAGACAGCCGGCAGCCGCTTCGGTGAACGTCACCCAGGAGGCGATCGGGGCCGTCCCGGGGCCGTCCCGGGATGCCGGCTTCCGGCACGGGGTCCCGGCCGCGGCCGGACCGGCTCGTATCCCCGCGGCTCCGGCAGGGGGGGGGGGGCTCGAAGACAGCCGGCAGTCGCCTCGGTGAACGTCACCCGGCCGGCGACCGCGGCCGTTCCGGGGCCGTCCCGGGAAGCCTGCGACAGGCACGGGGTCCCAGCCGCGGCCGGACCGACTCGAAGCCCCGCGGCCCCGGCACGGGGGAGGCCCAAAGACTGGCGGCAGCCGCTTCGCTGAACGTCACCCGGCCGGCGACCGGGGCCGTCCCGGGGCCGTCCCGGGATGCCGGCATCCGGCACGGGGTCCCGGCCGCGGCCGGAGCGGCTCGAATCCCCGCGGTCCCGGCAGCAGCCGGAGCCGCTCGCCGTTCGGGCTCCCGGCACCCTACGGATCCGGCGACTCGTTCGCCGGCGGCGGGGGGAGGCAGTGAAGGAGGTGCGGGCAGAAGCGGCAGCGGAGGCGGAGGGGGGGGGGGGGCTCGAAGACAGCCGGCAGCCGCTTCGGAGAACGTCACCCGGCCGGCGACCGCGGCCGTTCCGGGGCCGTCCCGGGAAGCCTGCGACAGGCACGGGGTCCCGGCCTCGGCCGGACCCGCACTGGGTGCCGCCGCCTCGGGCTCTCGGGACGGTATGGATCCGCCGACTCGTTCGCCGGTGGCGGGGGGAGGCAGTGGAGGGGGTGCGGGGAGAAGCGGCAGCGGAGGCGGAGGGGGGGGGGGCTCGAAGACAGCCGGCAGCCGCTTCGGTGAACGTCACCCGGCCGGCGACCGGGGCCGTCCCGGGGCCGTCCGGGGATGCCGGCTTCCGGCACGGGGTCCCGGCCGCGGCCGGAGCGGCTCGAATCCCCGCGGTCCCGGCAGCAGCCGGAGCCGCTCGCCGTTCGGGCTCCCGGCACCCTACAGATCCGGCGACTCGTTCGCGGGCGGCGGGGGGAGGCAGTGGAGGGGGTGCGGGCAGAAGCGGCCGCGGAGGCGGAGGGGGGGGGGGGGCTCGAAGACAGCCGGCAGCCGCTTCGGTGAACGTCACCCGGGAGGCGACCGGGACCGGCCCGGGAAGCCATCGTCCGGCCCCGGATCCCGGCCGCGGCCGGACCGGCTCGAAGCCCCGCGGCCCCGGCACGGGGGAGGCCCAAAGACTGGCGGCAGCCGCTTCGCTGAACGTCACCCGGCCGGCGACCGGGGCCGTCCCGGGGCCGTCCCGGGATGCCGGCTTCCGGCACGGGGTCCCGGCCGCGGCCGGACCGGCTCGAATCCCCGCGGTCCCGGCAGCAGCCGGAGCCGCTCGCCGTTCGGGCTCCCGGCACCCTACGGATCCGCCGACTCGTTCGCCGGCGGCGGGGGGAGGCAGTGGAGGGGGTGCGGGCAGAAGCGGCAGCGGAGGCGGAGGGGGGGGGGCTCGAAGACAGCCGGCAGCCGCTTCGGTGAACGTCACCCGGCCGGCGACCGGGGCCGTCCCGGGGCCGTCCGGGGATGCCGGCTTCCGGCACGGGGTCCCGGCCGCGGCCGGAGCGGCTCGAATCCCCGCGGTCCCGGCAGCAGCCGGAGCCGCTCGCCGTTCGGGCTCCCGGCACCCTACAGATCCGGCGACTCGTTCGCCGGCGGCGGGGGGAGGCAGTGGAGGGGGTGCGGGGAGAAGCGGCAGCGGAGGCGGAGGGGGGGGGGGGCTCGAAGACAGCCGGCAGCCGCTTCGGTGAACGTCACCCGGCCGGCGACCGGGGCCGTCCCGGGGCCGTCCGGGGATGCCGGCTTCCGGCACGGGGTCCCGGCCGCGGCCGGAGCGGCTCGAATCCCCGCGGTCCCGGCAGCAGCCGGAGCCGCTCGCCGTTCGGGCTCCCGGCACCCTACAGATCCGGCGACTCGTTCGCCGGCGGCGGGGGGAGGCAGTGGAGGGGGTGCGGGGAGAAGCGGCAGCGGAGGCGGAGGGGGGGGGGGGGCTCGAAGACAGCCGGCAGCCGCTTCGGTGAACGTCACCCGGGAGGCGACCGGGACCGGCCCGGGAAGCCATCGTCCGGCCCGGGATCCCGGCCGCGGCCGGACCGGCTCGAATCCCCGCGGCCCCGGCACGGGGGAGGCCCAAAGACTGGCGGCAGCCGCTTCGCTGAACGTCACCCGGCCGGCGACCGGGGCCGTCCCGGGGCCGTCCCGGGATGCCGGCTTCCGGCACGGGGTCCCGGCCGCGGCCGGACCGGCTCGAATCCCCCCGGTCCCGGCAGCAGCCGGAGCCGCTCGCCGTTCGGGCTCCCGGCACCCTACGGATCCGGCGACTCGTTCGCCGGCGGCGGGGGGAGGCAGTGGAGGCGGTGCGGGGAGAAGCGGCAGCGGAGGCGGAGGGGGGGCGGGGGGGACGATAGTGGCGGGGGGCGGGGGGTGCTCGAAGGCAGCCGGCAGCCGGTTCGGTGAACATTCGCCGGGGCGGGGGGGCGACCTGTCCGTGCCCGGGGCAGCCCCGGGAAGCCGGCAGCCAGCACGGGGTCCCGGCAGCACCTGTTCCCTGCCCTGGGACTTGCCGTGCCCGGCGGCCGGTTGCCGGGTGGGGGGAGCGATGAGAGGCGGGGCGCAGCGGCCGGGGCAGCGCCGGGCCGCAGCGGGGGGCTGGGCGGGTGGGGTAGGCGTCGAGCGGCAAGCCCTCGGCTGCAGCGAATGTTCGGCGGTGCGGGGCGGGGGGGGGACGGGACGACACGTTGGGGGCGCCGAGTCCGAGCCACCCCCGGCCCCAGGGGCGGCCGGAGGGGGAGGCCGGTGCCTGGCCCTGGGAGCTGCTGGGCGCCGGATGGCCGAGGGTGCGTCAGAAGCCGCCCGAGCGGTCGAGCAGGTCCTCCAGAAAGGCCTAGGGTGGCTTCGAGGGCCCCGGGAGCAGTCGAGGGAGGCCTCCAGGCAGGTCTGGAGTGGATGGGAGGCCTTCCAAAGCAGACAAGGGAGCCTGCAGAGCGTGCGGGGGAGGCTTCTGGTGCGGCCTGGGGTGGGACGGAAGCCTGCAGAGCGTGCGGGGGAGGCTTCTGGTGCGGCCTGGGGTGGCTGAGAAGCCTGCAGAGCGTGCGGGAGAGGCTTCTGTTGGGGCCTGGGGTGGCTGAGAAGCCTGCAGAGCGTGCGGGGGAGGCTTCTGCTGCGGCCTGGGGTGGCTGAGAAGCCTGCAGAGCGTGCGGGGGAGGCTTCTGCTGCGGCCTGGGGTGGCTGAGAAGCCTGCAGAGCGTGCGGGGGAGGCTTCTGCTGCGGCCTGGGGTGGCTGAGAAGCCTGCAGAGCGTGCGGGGGAGGCTTCTGCTGCGGCCTGGGGTGGGACGGAAGCCTGCAGAGCGTGCGGGGGAGGCTTCTGGTGCGGCCTGGGGTGGGACGGAAGCCTGCAGAGCGTGCGGGGGAGGCTTCTGGTGCGGCCTGGGGTGGGTCGGAAGCCTGCAGAGCGTGCGGGAGAGGCTTCTGCTGCGGCCTGGGGTGGGTCGGAAGCCTGCAGAGCGTGCGGGAGAGGCTTCTGTTGGGGCCTGGGGTGGCTGAGAAGCCTGCAGAGCGTGCGGGGGAGGCTTCTGCTGCGGCCTGGGGTGGCTGAGAAGCCTGCAGAGCGTGCGGGGGAGGCTTCTGCTGCGGCCTGGGGTGGCTGAGAAGCCTGCAGAGCGTGCGGGGGAGGCTTCTGGTGCGGCCTGGGGTGGCTGAGAAGCCTGCAGAGCGTGCGGGGGAGGCTTCTGGTGCGGCCTGGGGTGGGACGGAAGCCTGCAGAGCGTGCGGGGGAGGCTTCTGGTGCGGCCTGGGGTGGGTCGGAAGCCTGCAGAGCGTGCGGGAGAGGCTTCTGTTGGGGCCTGGGGTGGCTGAGAAGCCTGCAGAGCGTGCGGGGGAGGCTTCTGCTGCGGCCTGGGGTGGCTGAGAAGCCTGCAGAGCGTGCGGGGGAGGCTTCTGCTGCGGCCTGGGGTGGCTGAGAAGCCTGCAGAGCGTGCGGGGGAGGCTTCTGCTGCGGCCTGGGGTGGCTGAGAAGCCTGCAGAGCGTGCGGGGGAGGCTTCTGGTGCGGCCTGGGGTGGCTGAGAAGCCTGCAGAGCGTGCGGGGGAGGCTTCTGGTGCGGCCTGGGGTGGCTGAGAAGCCTGCAGAGCGTGCGGGGGAGGCTTCTGGTGCGGCCTGGGGTGGGACGGAAGCCTGCAGAGCATGCGGGGGAGGCTTCTGGTGCGGCCTGGGGTGGGACGGAAGCCTGCAGAGCGTGCGGGGGAGGCTTCTGGTGCGGCCTGGGGTGGGTCGGAAGCCTGCAGAGCGTGCGGGAGAGGCTTCTGCTGCGGCCTGGGGTGGGTGGGAAGCCTGCAGAGCGTGCGGGGGAGGCTTCTGGTGCGGCCTGGGGTGGCTGAGAAGCCTGAAGAGCGTGCGGGGGAGGCTTCTGGTGCGGCCTGGGGTGGCTGAGAAGCCTGAAGAGCGTGCGGGAGAGGCTTCTGGTGCGGCCTGGGGTGGCTGAGAAGCCTGCAGAGCGTGCGGGGGAGGCTTCTGGTGCGGCCTGGGGTGGCTGAGAAGCCTGAAGAGCGTGCGGGAGAGGCTTCTGCTGCGGCCTGGGGTGGCTGAGAAGCCTGCAGGGCGTGCGGGAGAGGCTTCTGCTGCGGCCTGGGGTGGCTGAGAAGCCTGCAGAGCGTGCGGGAGAGGCTTCTGGTGCGGCCTGGGGTGGGTCGGAAGCCTGCAGAGCGTGCGGGAGAGGCTTCTGCTGCGGCCTGGGGTGGGTCGGAAGCCTGCAGAGCGTGCGGGGGAGGCTTCTGCTGCGGCCTGGGGTCTCTGGGTGGCCTCTAGAGAGGTGCAAAAGACCCTCTGGGTTGGGCTGGGGTGGCTCTTGGACCCCTGCCACACAGTGGAGAGCGGCCTCCGGCCCGCCACCTGTGTCCCTGTGTGCCTGAGTGCCTGTGTCCCTGTGTCCCTGTGTCCCTGAGTGCCTGAGTGCCTGAGTGCCTGTGTCCCTGTGTCCCTGTGTCCCTGTGTCCCTGTGTGCCTGAGTGCCTGTGTCCCTGTGTCCCTGTGTCCCTGTGTCCCTGAGTGCCTGAGTGCCTGAGTGCCTGTGTCCCTGTGTCCTTGTGTCCCTGTGTCCCTGTGTCCCTGTGTGCCTGAGTGCCTGTGTCCCTGTGTCCCTGTCTGTGTACCTGTGTGCGAGAGTGTCCGGCACGCCACCCAGCGGCGGCGGGCAAGCAGGTAGGCGGGTGGGCGGGCCGGCGAGGGCCAGTGTGAGTTTGGGGGGTGGGAGGGGAGGCGGCAGCTGGAAGCGTCAGAGGAGGGGGCGTGGCTCCGGCTGGCCCCGGGAGCAGGTTCCCGGGACCGGGACCGGCTGGACCCGGCGAGTGGTTGATCCCGGGGCGGGGGGCAGAGGCGGCGGGAAGCGGCAGCTGCGTGTGCGGCGGGGGGGTGGAGGGCGAACCGCGGCGGGAAGCGGATGCTTCAGAGCAGGTTACGGGGGCGGGGACGGACGACACCACCTGTCCCCGCCCCGGGACGGGCTGGACCCGGCGCCCTGGACCCGGCGCCGTGTACCCGCCGCCGCCCCCGCCGCCGCCCCCCTCCGCCACCCCGGGACCCCGACGTTTTTTGGCGCCCGCGCCTTTTTTTGCTCCCCGCCTGCCCGCGCTGCCCCGGGCCCTCCCCCGGGGCGGGGCGGGAGGGAGGGAGGGACGGACGGACGGGTAGCCGGGGATCTCCGAGCGCGCGCCACCAGACCGAGGCGGGTCCCGGCGGCGGCGGCGGCGGCGGCGGCGGCGGCGGCAGCAGCAAGCGACGGCGGGGGGGGGCAGGCTAGGGAGAGAGGGGGAGCGGCATGCGGTAGGGCTGGGGGGTTTGTTTCGGGGGGGAGGAGTGGGGGGGGGTGGCAGCGGTCAGCGAGAG
>NW_027142886.1:55000-65000 GCF_026170545.1 Melanerpes formicivorus
GACGTGCTAGAGGAGACAGCGACCCGCGGAAGCGGGGCGCGCCCCCGGCACGCCAGGACCTTAGAGCCGGGGCGGCTCGCTCGGCAGCGGGCGGGGGTACGGGCCACAAAGCCGCCCTTCTCAGGCTAGAGGTTTCATTTAGGGAGGAACCCTCGGGGACCCCACCCGGGCAGGTGAGGCCTCACGCGCGGCGCCGCTTTTAGCCCCTTTTAACTTTCGCGACGCCGCCGCCTCGCTCTCGGCTCGGCCAACCCCCGCCACACGCAGCTGCTCGCGGCCGGCACCCGCGGGTACCCGGAACCGAGGACGACACCGGCGCCTCACGCGTTTTAGGACACCTGAAAACTCACGGGGCCACGCAGCAGTCACAAAGCCGGTTGCGGTAGACCGGTCCCCGAACCCTGCCCCAGCGCCGGGGGGGAGGTGGAAAGGGGAGGATGCGGCAAGGCACGCGCCGGGCCGCTAACGCCACGGCTCCCCCCCGCTCGAGCCGCTCGGGGCTGGGGGAACGAGGACGACACCTCACACGCGACGGGAAGCGAAGTGGAAAGGAAGACCGCCCTTGCCCTGCCGGCCGGGGGCCCTTTCCGACGCGACCCGAAAGGCCTCATCGATCAACAAGGACAGAAGGAAAGGAAGCCAGCGGAGGCCCCACGGCCTCGCTCTTCTGGGACAGACACAGCCACGCGCACCCGCCACCGCCCTCGGGAGCAGCCAGCAGGCACGGGGCTCGGCGTGCGGGCAACACGCCGGAGGAGCAAACGGGGCGCCCTCCAGAGATGGGGGGGGGCAAGCTGCACCGGGCCGCACCGGCTCACAGGGCACCTCTGCCTCCCCGAAATGTGGGCTTGCATTTTCCCTCAAGCTGCACCGAGTTACATCTCCATCACGGGGCGCCCCTCTGGAGCCAGGAGGAAGCCGTGCTGGGGCACCGGCTTGCCCTCCTCCCCCCATGCCGGGCTCCATAGCGTACGAGTGGCCAGTCACCGCCGCTGGCTTTTCCCTTAGATGCCGTGCCCCCGCGGGCTGCGGCTTTGGCCATGGGGGGGAACCCCCGTGAAGAGGGTCCAGTGCTGGGAACTCTCTCTGCCCCTTACCGGGCTCTCTCTCGCCGTGCCTGGACGGGCTTGCTTTCCATTCTTGGTGGGACCGACGCCGGCACCACATCTCCCCGGCTTTCTCTGCCCCCGTGCCCCACCGGGCAAACTTCGCTTCGGGGGTTCCACACTTCGGCAGTGGCCGGCGCCAGCCACTCGTCAACTTTTTTTCTTTTCCCCGCTTTCGTTGCCGAGCCCGGGCTGGGCTCCGGCTCACGGATGAGCGAAACCCATCCAACACCGCTGAGGGTGCGCCAGCGGCCGCTCCAAACCGCCGCGCCTTTGTTCGGCCCCGCGGGTCCCCTCTCTGACCCGGGCGAAAGCCACCGAGAAGCCAGACGGACCCCTGCCCAGCCGCCTGGCGGGTGGCTTGGAGCAGCCGCTCGGCAGCGCTGCCCTGGGAGTGCTCGGCGTCGCTTGTTCCCTCATATACGGAACTGGAGGGCCGTCAGCTCCGCGAGCGCACAACCAGCCGACCTCCGCCCAGCGGCAGGTCGCAGAAATCACGCCGGCTTGTACGATGACGTAGGCGGAGGCAGAGCGCAACAGCGACCCCTTGGCGACAAGCGCGATCTCCGCGGAGAGCACGTCTACTCGCCGAGGGAGAGCACGTCTACTCGCCGAGGGAGAGCACGTCTACTCGCCCAGGGAGAGCACGTCTACTCGCCCAGGGAGAGCACGTCTACTCGCCCAGGGAGAGCACGTCTACTCGCCCAGGGAGAGCACGTCTACTCGCCCAGGGAGAGCACGTCTACTCGCCCAGGGAGAGCACGTCTACTCGCCCAGGGAGAGCACGTCTACTCGCCCAGGGAGAGCACGTCTACTCGCCCAGGGAGAGCACGTCTACTCGCCCAGGGAGAGCACGTCTACTCGCCCAGGGAGAGCACGTCTACTCGCCCAGGGAGAGCACGTCTACTCGCCGAGGGAGAGCACGTCTACTCGCCGAGGGAGAGCACGTCTACTCGCCGAGGGAGAGCACGTCTACTCGCCGAGGGAGAGCACGTCTACTCGCCGAGGGAGAGCACGTCTACCTCCCGCCTGAGGGAGAGCACGGGGGGGGGGGGGACAAAGACAGGCGGCAGCAGCTTCGGTGAACGTCACCCGGGAGGCGACCGGGGCTGTCCCGGGGCAGTCCCGGGAAGCCGGCGTCCGACACAGGGAACCGTCAGCTGCCGGACCGGGGCGAATCCCCGCGGCCACGGCAGGGGTGGGGGCTCGAAGACAGCCGGCAGCCGCTTCGGTGAACGTCACCCGGGAGGAGACTGGGGCCCTCCCGGGACCGTCCCGGGAAGACGACGTTCGGCACGAGATCCCGGCCGCGGCCGGACCGGCTCGAAGCCTCGCGGTCCCGGCAGCAGCCGGAGCCGCTCGCCGCCTCGGGCTCCCGGCCCCCTACAGATCCGGCGACTCGTTCGCGGGCGGCGGGGGGAGGCAGTGGAGGGGGTGCGGGGAGAAGCGGCAGCGGAGGCGGAGGGGGGGGGGCTCGAAGACAGCCGGCAGCCGCTTCGGTGAACGTCACCCAGGAGGCGATCGGGGCCGTCCCGGGGCCGTCCCGGGATGCCGGCTTCCGGCACGGGGTCCCGGCCGCGGCCGGACCGGCTCGTATCCCCGCGGCTCCGGCAGGGGGGGGGGGGGCTCGAAGACAGCCGGCAGTCGCCTCGGTGAACGTCACCCGGCCGGCGACCGCGGCCGTTCCGGGGCCGTCCCGGGAAGCCTGCGACAGGCACGGGGGTCCCAGCCGCGGCCGGACCGACTCGAAGCCCCGCGGCCCCGGCACGGGGGAGGCCCAAAGACTGGCGGCAGCCGCTTCGCTGAACGTCACCCGGCCGGCGACCGGGGCCGTCCCGGGGCCGTCCCGGGATGCCGGCATCCGGCACGGGGTCCCGGCCGCGGCCGGAGCGGCTCGAATCCCCGCGGTCCCGGCAGCAGCCGGAGCCGCTCGCCGTTCGGGCTCCCGGCACCCTACGGATCCGGCGACTCGTTCGCCGGCGGCGGGGGGAGGCAGTGAAGGAGGTGCGGGCAGAAGCGGCAGCGGAGGCGGAGGGGGGGGGGGGGCTCGAAGACAGCCGGCAGCCGCTTCGGAGAACGTCACCCGGCCGGCGACCGCGGCCGTTCCGGGGCCGTCCCGGGAAGCCTGCGACAGGCACGGGGTCCCGGCCTCGGCCGGACCCGCACTGGGTGCCGCCGCCTCGGGCTCTCGGGACGGTATGGATCCGCCGACTCGTTCGCCGGCGGCGGGGGGAGGCAGTGGAGGGGGTGCGGGGAGAAGCGGCAGCGGAGGCGGAGGGGGGGGGGGGCTCGAAGACAGCCGGCAGCCGCTTCGGTGAACGTCACCCGGCCGGCGACCGGGGCCGTCCCGGGGCCGTCCGGGGATGCCGGCTTCCGGCACGGGGTCCCGGCCGCGGCCGGAGCGGCTCGAATCCCCGCGGTCCCGGCAGCAGCCGGAGCCGCTCGCCGTTCGGGCTCCCGGCACCCTACAGATCCGGCGACTCGTTCGCGGGCGGCGGGGGGAGGCAGTGGAGGGGGTGCGGGCAGAAGCGGCCGCGGAGGCGGAGGGGGGGGGGGGGCTCGAAGACAGCCGGCAGCCGCTTCGGTGAACGTCACCCGGGAGGCGACCGGGACCGGCCCGGGAAGCCATCGTCCGGCCCCGGATCCCGGCCGCGGCCGGACCGGCTCGAAGCCCCGCGGCCCCGGCACGGGGGAGGCCCAAAGACTGGCGGCAGCCGCTTCGCTGAACGTCACCCGGCCGGCGACCGGGGCCGTCCCGGGGCCGTCCCGGGATGCCGGCTTCCGGCACGGGGTCCCGGCCGCGGCCGGACCGGCTCGAATCCCCGCGGTCCCGGCAGCAGCCGGAGCCGCTCGCCGTTCGGGCTCCCGGCACCCTACGGATCCGCCGACTCGTTCGCCGGCGGCGGGGGGAGGCAGTGGAGGGGGTGCGGGCAGAAGCGGCAGCGGAGGCGGAGGGGGGGGGGGCTCGAAGACAGCCGGCAGCCGCTTCGGTGAACGTCACCCGGCCGGCGACCGGGGCCGTCCCGGGGCCGTCCGGGGATGCCGGCTTCCGGCACGGGGTCCCGGCCGCGGCCGGAGCGGCTCGAATCCCCGCGGTCCCGGCAGCAGCCGGAGCCGCTCGCCGTTCGGGCTCCCGGCACCCTACAGATCCGGCGACTCGTTCGCCGGCGGCGGGGGGAGGCAGTGGAGGGGGTGCGGGGAGAAGCGGCAGCGGAGGCGGAGGGGGGGGGGGGGCTCGAAGACAGCCGGCAGCCGCTTCGGTGAACGTCACCCGGCCGGCGACCGGGGCCGTCCCGGGGCCGTCCGGGGATGCCGGCTTCCGGCACGGGGTCCCGGCCGCGGCCGGAGCGGCTCGAATCCCCGCGGTCCCGGCAGCAGCCGGAGCCGCTCGCCGTTCGGGCTCCCGGCACCCTACAGATCCGGCGACTCGTTCGCCGGCGGCGGGGGGAGGCAGTGGAGGGGGTGCGGGGAGAAGCGGCAGCGGAGGCGGAGGGGGGGGGGGGGCTCGAAGACAGCCGGCAGCCGCTTCGGTGAACGTCACCCGGGAGGCGACCGGGACCGGCCCGGGAAGCCATCGTCCGGCCCGGGATCCCGGCCGCGGCCGGACCGGCTCGAATCCCCGCGGCCCCGGCACGGGGGAGGCCCAAAGACTGGCGGCAGCCGCTTCGCTGAACGTCACCCGGCCGGCGACCGGGGCCGTCCCGGGGCCGTCCCGGGATGCCGGCTTCCGGCACGGGGTCCCGGCCGCGGCCGGACCGGCTCGAATCCCCCCGGTCCCGGCAGCAGCCGGAGCCGCTCGCCGTTCGGGCTCCCGGCACCCTACGGATCCGGCGACTCGTTCGCCGGCGGCGGGGGGAGGCAGTGGAGGCGGTGCGGGGAGAAGCGGCAGCGGAGGCGGAGGGGGGGTGGGGGGGACGATAGTGGCGGGGGGCGGGGGGTGCTCGAAGGCAGCCGGCAGCCGGTTCGGTGAACATTCGCCGGGGCGGGGGGGGCGACCTGTCCGTGCCCGGGGCAGCCCCGGGAAGCCGGCAGCCAGCACGGGGTCCCGGCAGCACCTGTTCCCTGCCCTGGGACTTGCCGTGCCCGGCGGCCGGTTGCCGGGTGGGGGGAGCGATGAGAGGCGGGGCGCAGCGGCCGGGGCAGCGCCGGGCCGCAGCGGGGGGCTGGGCGGGTGGGGTAGGCGTCGAGCGGCAAGCCCTCGGCTGCAGCGAATGTTCGGCGGTGCGGGGCGGGGGGGGGACGGGACGACACGTTGGGGGCGCCGAGTCCGAGCCACCCCCGGCCCCAGGGGCGGCCGGAGGGGGAGGCCGGTGCCTGGCCCTGGGAGCTGCTGGGCGCCGGATGGCCGAGGGTGCGTCAGAAGCCGCCCGAGCGGTCGAGCAGGTCCTCCAGAAAGGCCTAGGGTGGCTTCGAGGGCCCCGGGAGCAGTCGAGGGAGGCCTCCAGGCAGGTCTGGAGTGGATGGGAGGCCTTCCAAAGCAGACAAGGGAGCCTGCAGAGCGTGCGGGGGAGGCTTCTGGTGCGGCCTGGGGTGGGACGGAAGCCTGCAGAGCGTGCGGGGGAGGCTTCTGGTGCGGCCTGGGGTGGCTGAGAAGCCTGCAGAGCGTGCGGGAGAGGCTTCTGTTGGGGCCTGGGGTGGCTGAGAAGCCTGCAGAGCGTGCGGGGGAGGCTTCTGCTGCGGCCTGGGGTGGCTGAGAAGCCTGCAGAGCGTGCGGGGGAGGCTTCTGCTGCGGCCTGGGGTGGCTGAGAAGCCTGCAGAGCGTGCGGGGGAGGCTTCTGCTGCGGCCTGGGGTGGCTGAGAAGCCTGCAGAGCGTGCGGGGGAGGCTTCTGGTGCGGCCTGGGGTGGGACGGAAGCCTGCAGAGCGTGCGGGGGAGGCTTCTGGTGCGGCCTGGGGTGGGACGGAAGCCTGCAGAGCGTGCGGGGGAGGCTTCTGGTGCGGCCTGGGGTGGGTCGGAAGCCTGCAGAGCGTGCGGGAGAGGCTTCTGCTGCGGCCTGGGGTGGGTCGGAAGCCTGCAGAGCGTGCGGGAGAGGCTTCTGTTGGGGCCTGGGGTGGCTGAGAAGCCTGCAGAGCGTGCGGGGGAGGCTTCTGCTGCGGCCTGGGGTGGCTGAGAAGCCTGCAGAGCGTGCGGGGGAGGCTTCTGCTGCGGCCTGGGGTGGCTGAGAAGCCTGCAGAGCGTGCGGGGGAGGCTTCTGGTGCGGCCTGGGGTGGCTGAGAAGCCTGCAGAGCGTGCGGGGGAGGCTTCTGGTGCGGCCTGGGGTGGGACGGAAGCCTGCAGAGCGTGCGGGGGAGGCTTCTGGTGCGGCCTGGGGTGGGTCGGAAGCCTGCAGAGCGTGCGGGAGAGGCTTCTGTTGGGGCCTGGGGTGGCTGAGAAGCCTGCAGAGCGTGCGGGGGAGGCTTCTGCTGCGGCCTGGGGTGGCTGAGAAGCCTGCAGAGCGTGCGGGGGAGGCTTCTGCTGCGGCCTGGGGTGGCTGAGAAGCCTGCAGAGCGTGCGGGGGAGGCTTCTGCTGCGGCCTGGGGTGGCTGAGAAGCCTGCAGAGCGTGCGGGGGAGGCTTCTGGTGCGGCCTGGGGTGGCTGAGAAGCCTGCAGAGCGTGCGGGGGAGGCTTCTGGTGCGGCCTGGGGTGGCTGAGAAGCCTGCAGAGCGTGCGGGGGAGGCTTCTGGTGCGGCCTGGGGTGGGACGGAAGCCTGCAGAGCATGCGGGGGAGGCTTCTGGTGCGGCCTGGGGTGGGACGGAAGCCTGCAGAGCGTGCGGGGGAGGCTTCTGGTGCGGCCTGGGGTGGGTCGGAAGCCTGCAGAGCGTGCGGGGGAGGCTTCTGGTGCGGCCTGGGGTGGGTCGGAAGCCTGCAGAGCGTGCGGGAGAGGCTTCTGCTGCGGCCTGGGGTGGGTGGGAAGCCTGCAGAGCGTGCGGGGGAGGCTTCTGGTGCGGCCTGGGGTGGCTGAGAAGCCTGAAGAGCGTGCGGGGGAGGCTTCTGGTGCGGCCTGGGGTGGCTGAGAAGCCTGAAGAGCGTGCGGGAGAGGCTTCTGGTGCGGCCTGGGGTGGCTGAGAAGCCTGCAGAGCGTGCGGGGGAGGCTTCTGGTGCGGCCTGGGGTGGCTGAGAAGCCTGAAGAGCGTGCGGGAGAGGCTTCTGCTGCGGCCTGGGGTGGCTGAGAAGCCTGCAGGGCGTGCGGGAGAGGCTTCTGCTGCGGCCTGGGGTGGCTGAGAAGCCTGCAGAGCGTGCGGGAGAGGCTTCTGGTGCGGCCTGGGGTGGGTCGGAAGCCTGCAGAGCGTGCGGGAGAGGCTTCTGCTGCGGCCTGGGGTGGGTCGGAAGCCTGCAGAGCGTGCGGGGGAGGCTTCTGCTGCGGCCTGGGGTCTCTGGGTGGCCTCTAGAGAGGTGCAAAAGACCCTCTGGGTTGGGCTGGGGTGGCTCTTGGACCCCTGCCACACAGTGGAGAGCGGCCTCCGGCCCGCCACCTGTGTCCCTGTGTGCCTGAGTGCCTGTGTCCCTGTGTCCCTGTGTCCCTGTGTCCCTGTGTGCCTGAGTGCCTGTGTCCCTGTGTCCCTGTGTCCCTGTGTCCCTGAGTGCCTGAGTGCCTGAGTGCCTGTGTCCCTGTGTCCTTGTGTCCCTGTGTCCCTGTGTCCCTGTGTGCCTGAGTGCCTGTGTCCCTGTGTCCCTGTCTGTGTACCTGTGTGCGAGAGTGTCCGGCACGCCACCCAGCGGCGGCGGGCAAGCAGGTAGGCGGGTGGGCGGGCCGGCGAGGGCCAGTGTGAGTTTGGGGGGTGGGAGGGGAGGCGGCAGCTGGAAGCGTCAGAGGAGGGGGCGTGGCTCCGGCTGGCCCCGGGAGCAGGTTCCCGGGACCGGGACCGGCTGGACCCGGCGAGTGGTTGATCCCGGGGCGGGGGGCAGAGGCGGCGGGAAGCGGCAGCTGCGTGTGCGGCGGGGGGGTGGAGGGCGAACCGCGGCGGGAAGCGGATGCTTCAGAGCAGGTTACGGGGGCGGGGACGGACGACACCACCTGTCCCCGCCCCGGGACGGGCTGGACCCGGCGCCCTGGACCCGGCGCCGTGTACCCGCCGCCGCCCCCCGCCGCCGCCCCCCTCCGCCACCCCGGGACCCCGACGTTTTTTGGCGCCCGCGCCTTTTTTTGCTCCCCGCCTGCCCGCGCTGCCCCGGGGCCCTCCCCCGGGGCGGGGCGGGAGGGAGGGAGGGACGGACGGACGGGTAGCCGGGGATCTCCGAGCGCGCGCCACCAGACCGAGGCGGGTCCCGGCGGCGGCGGGCGGCGGCGGCGGCGGCGGCGGGCAGCAGCAAGCGACGGCGGGGGGGGGCAGGCTAGGGAGAGAGGGGGAGCGGCATGCGGTAGGGCTGGGGGGTTTGTTTCGGGGGGGAGGGGTGGGGGGGGGTGGCAGCGGTCAGCGAGAGCGGGGAGAGGGGGAGCGGCATGCGGTAGGGCTGGGGTGTTTTTTGGGGGTGGGGGCGTTGGGGGGATTAGCGGGCGGGCGGGCAGCCCAGCCAAGCGGCAAGCCGGGGGGCGGGGCGAGGGCGGCTTTAGGGCCGGAGGAGCGGAGCGCAACCTCCCCCGTGCAGGCTACAGCGTGGAGAGCAGCAAGTTTTTGGGGACGGGGGACGACGGACGGGAGGGGCAGCGGCGAGAGGCTAGCTGCGGCAAGGGGCACCGGCACGGCCGCCCTAACAGCGCCGCCTCGGTCGCAGGGGTTAGAGAGCAGCCGGGCAGCCCGCGTCGCGATCCCCCCTCCAGGGGACAATGTGGGAAGGGGAAGCCGCGGCGGCTTTGGCGGGGGGTGCCCAGCTGCTAGCGGCTTCGGGGGGCAGTTAGCGGCGGCGGGGCGGGGGGAGATGGGTCGCGGCAGCGGCAAGAGATAACGGCGGGCGGGGGGGCTCCGTGCAAAGCGGTAACGGGAGCCGGGGGGTGTGGGGAGCTGGGGGTGGCAGCAGCGGCAAGAGGCAACGTCGGGAGGGGGGGCTCCGCGCAAACCGGTAACGGGGGCCGGGGGGTGTGGGGGGGGCGGTGGCGGCCGCGGCAAGAGGCAACGGCAGGCGGGGGGGCTCCGCGCAAACCGGCAGCGGGGGGGGGGGCGGGGGTAGCGGCAAGAGGCAACGGCGGGAAGGGGGGGCTCCGCGCAAACCGCTAACGGGAGCCGGGGGGTGTGGGGAGCTGGGGGGTGGCAGCAGCGGCAAGAGGCAACGTCGGGAGGGGGGGCTCCGCGCAAACCGGTAACGGGGCCGGGGGGTGTGGGGGGGGCGGTGGCGGCCGCGGCAAGAGGCAACGGCAGGCGGGGGGGCTCCGCGCAAACCGGCAGCGGGGGGGGGGCGGGGTAACGGCAAGAGGCAACGGCGGGAAGGGGGGGCTCCGCGCAAACCGGCAGCGGGGGGGGGCGGGGGGTAGCGGCAAGAGGCAACGGCGGGAAGGGGGGGCTCCGCGCAAACCGGCAGCGGGGGGGGGGCGGGGGTAGCGGCAAGAGGCAACGGCGGGAAGGGGGGGCTCCGCGCAAACCGGGCAGCGGGGGGGGGGCGGGGGTAGCGGCAAGAGGCAACGGCGGGAAGGGGGGGGCTCCCGCGCAAACCGGCAGCGGGGGGGGGCGGGGTAGCGGCAAGAGGCAACGGCGGGAAGGGGGGGCTCCGCGCAAACCGGCAGCGGGGGGGGGGCGGGGGGTAGCGGCAAGAGGCAACGGCGGGAAGGGGGGGCTCCGCGCAAACCGGGCAGCGGGGGCGGGGGGGGAGGCGGTCAGGAGCGGGGGGAGATTTCTAGAGATGCCGGCAGACCTTCTCCCCGGAGAACAGCGCTGTTGAAGAAAAGACTGCTTCAGAACACAACCTTTAATGAAAGACGCTCGATGAAAACAACACTTAATAAAAGAAGGTTTCATGCCGACTGCCTCTCTTCATTTACGCC
>NW_027142886.1:77500-85000 GCF_026170545.1 Melanerpes formicivorus
GGAAGCCGTGCTGGGGCACCGGCTTGCCCTCCTCCCCCCATGCCGGGCTCCATAGCGTACGAGTGGCCAGTCACCGCCGCTGGCTTTTCCCTTAGATGCCGTGCCCCCGCGGGCTGCGGCTTTGGCCATGGGGGGGAACCCCCGTGAAGAGGGTCCAGTGCTGGGAACTCTCTCTGCCCCTTACCGGGCTCTCTCTCGCCGTGCCTGGACGGGCTTGCTTTCCATTCTTGGTGGGACCGACGCCGGCACCACATCTCCCCGGCTTTCTCTGCCCCCGTGCCCCACCGGGCAAACTTCGCTTCGGGGGTTCCACACTTCGGCAGTGGCCGGCGCCAGCCACTCGTCAACTTTTTTTCTTTTCCCCGCTTTCGTTGCCGAGCCCGGGCTGGGCTCCGGCTCACGGACGAGCGAAACCCATCCAACACCGCTGAGGGTGCGCCAGCGGCCGCTCCAAACCGCCGCGCCTTTGTTCGGCCCCGCGGGTCCCCTCTCTGACCCGGGCGAAAGCCACCGAGAAGCCAGACGGACCCCTGCCCAGCCGCCTGGCGGGTGGCTTGGAGCAGCCGCTCGGCAGCGCTGCCCTGGGAGTGCTCGGCGTCGCTTGTTCCCTCATATACGGAACTGGAGGGCCGTCAGCTCCGCGAGCGCACAACCAGCCGACCTCCGCCCAGCGGCAGGTCGCAGAAATCACGCCGGCTTGTACGATGACGTAGGCGGAGGCAGAGCGCAACAGCGACCCCTTGGCGACAAGCGCGATCTCCGCGGAGAGCACGTCTACTCGCCGAGGGAGAGCACGTCTACTCGCCCAGGGAGAGCACGTCTACTCGCCCAGGGAGAGCACGTCTACTCGCCCAGGGAGAGCACGTCTACTCGCCCAGGGAGAGCACGTCTACTCGCCCAGGGAGAGCACGTCTACTCGCCCAGGGAGAGCACGTCTACTCGCCCAGGGAGAGCACGTCTACTCGCCCAGGGAGAGCACGTCTACTCGCCCAGGGAGAGCACGTCTACTCGCCCAGGGAGAGCACGTCTACTCGCCCAGGGAGAGCACGTCTACTCGCCGAGGGAGAGCACGTCTACTCGCCCAGGGAGAGCACGTCTACTCGCCCAGGGAGAGCACGTCTACTCGCCCAGGGAGAGCACGTCTACTCGCCGAGGGAGAGCACGTCTACTCGCCGAGGGAGAGCACGTCTACTCGCCGAGGGAGAGCACGTCTACTCGCCGAGGGAGAGCACGTCTACTCGCCGAGGGAGAGCACGTCTACCTCCCGCCTGAGGGAGAGCACGGGGGGGGGGGGGACAAAGACAGGCGGCAGCAGCTTCGGTGAACGTCACCCGGGAGGCGACCGGGGCTGTCCCGGGGCAGTCCCGGGAAGCCGGCGTCCGACACAGGGAACCGTCAGCTGCCGGACCGGGGCGAATCCCCGCGGCCACGGCAGGGGTGGGGGCTCGAAGACAGCCGGCAGCCGCTTCGGTGAACGTCACCCGGGAGGAGACTGGGGCCCTCCCGGGACCGTCCCGGGAAGACGACGTTCGGCACGAGATCCCGGCCGCGGCCGGACCGGCTCGAAGCCTCGCGGTCCCGGCAGCAGCCGGAGCCGCTCGCCGCCTCGGGCTCCCGGCCCCCTACAGATCCGGCGACTCGTTCGCGGGCGGCGGGGGGAGGCAGTGGAGGGGGTGCGGGGAGAAGCGGCAGCGGAGGCGGAGGGGGGGGGGGCTCGAAGACAGCCGGCAGCCGCTTCGGTGAACGTCACCCAGGAGGCGATCGGGGCCGTCCCGGGGCCGTCCCGGGATGCCGGCTTCCGGCACGGGGTCCCGGCCGCGGCCGGACCGGCTCGTATCCCCGCGGCTCCGGCAGGGGGGGGGGGGGCTCGAAGACAGCCGGCAGTCGCCTCGGTGAACGTCACCCGGCCGGCGACCGCGGCCGTTCCGGGGCCGTCCCGGGAAGCCTGCGACAGGCACGGGGTCCCAGCCGCGGCCGGACCGACTCGAAGCCCCGCGGCCCCGGCACGGGGGAGGCCCAAAGACTGGCGGCAGCCGCTTCGCTGAACGTCACCCGGCCGGCGACCGGGGCCGTCCCGGGGCCGTCCCGGGATGCCGGCATCCGGCACGGGGTCCCGGCCGCGGCCGGAGCGGCTCGAATCCCCGCGGTCCCGGCAGCAGCCGGAGCCGCTCGCCGTTCGGGCTCCCGGCACCCTACGGATCCGGCGACTCGTTCGCCGGCGGCGGGGGGAGGCAGTGAAGGAGGTGCGGGCAGAAGCGGCAGCGGAGGCGGAGGGGGGGGGGGGGCTCGAAGACAGCCGGCAGCCGCTTCGGAGAACGTCACCCGGCCGGCGACCGCGGCCGTTCCGGGGCCGTCCCGGGAAGCCTGCGACAGGCACGGGGTCCCGGCCTCGGCCGGACCCGCACTGGGTGCCGCCGCCTCGGGGCTCTCGGGACGGTATGGATCCGCCGACTCGTTCGCCGGCGGCGGGGGGAGGCAGTGGAGGGGGTGCGGGGAGAAGCGGCAGCGGAGGCGGAGGGGGGGGGGGGCTCGAAGACAGCCGGCAGCCGCTTCGGTGAACGTCACCCGGCCGGCGACCGGGGCCGTCCCGGGGCCGTCCGGGGATGCCGGCTTCCGGCACGGGGTCCCGGCCGCGGCCGGACCGGCTCGAATCCCCGCGGTCCCGGCAGCAGCCGGAGCCGCTCGCCGTTCGGGCTCCCGGCACCCTACAGATCCGGCGACTCGTTCGCGGGCGGCGGGGGGAGGCAGTGGAGGGGGTGCGGGCAGAAGCGGCCGCGGAGGCGGAGGGGGGGGGGGGGCTCGAAGACAGCCGGCAGCCGCTTCGGTGAACGTCACCCGGGAGGCGACCGGGACCGGCCCGGGAAGCCATCGTCCGGCCCCGGATCCCGGCCGCGGCCGGACCGGCTCGAAGCCCCGCGGCCCCGGCACGGGGGAGGCCCAAAGACTGGCGGCAGCCGCTTCGCTGAACGTCACCCGGCCGGCGACCGGGGCCGTCCCGGGGCCGTCCCGGGATGCCGGCTTCCGGCACGGGGTCCCGGCCGCGGCCGGACCGGCTCGAATCCCCGCGGTCCCGGCAGCAGCCGGAGCCGCTCGCCGTTCGGGCTCCCGGCACCCTACGGATCCGCCGACTCGTTCGCCGGCGGCGGGGGGAGGCAGTGGAGGGGGTGCGGGCAGAAGCGGCAGCGGAGGCGGAGGGGGGGGGGCTCGAAGACAGCCGGCAGCCGCTTCGGTGAACGTCACCCGGCCGGCGACCGGGGCCGTCCCGGGGCCGTCCGGGGATGCCGGCTTCCGGCACGGGGTCCCGGCCGCGGCCGGAGCGGCTCGAATCCCCGCGGTCCCGGCAGCAGCCGGAGCCGCTCGCCGTTCGGGCTCCCGGCACCCTACAGATCCGGCGACTCGTTCGCCGGCGGCGGGGGGAGGCAGTGGAGGGGGTGCGGGGAGAAGCGGCAGCGGAGGCGGAGGGGGGGGGGGGGCTCGAAGACAGCCGGCAGCCGCTTCGGTGAACGTCACCCGGCCGGCGACCGGGGCCGTCCCGGGGCCGTCCGGGGATGCCGGCTTCCGGCACGGGGTCCCGGCCGCGGCCGGAGCGGCTCGAATCCCCGCGGTCCCGGCAGCAGCCGGAGCCGCTCGCCGTTCGGGCTCCCGGCACCCTACAGATCCGGCGACTCGTTCGCCGGCGGCGGGGGGAGGCAGTGAGGGGGTGCGGGGAGAAGCGGCAGCGGAGGCGGAGGGGGGGGGGGGGCTCGAAGACAGCCGGCAGCCGCTTCGGTGAACGTCACCCGGGAGGCGACCGGGACCGGCCCGGGAAGCCATCGTCCGGCCCGGGATCCCGGCCGCGGCCGGACCGGCTCGAATCCCCGCGGCCCCGGCACGGGGGAGGCCCAAAGACTGGCGGCAGCCGCTTCGCTGAACGTCACCCGGCCGGCGACCGGGGCCGTCCCGGGGCCGTCCCGGGATGCCGGCTTCCGGCACGGGGTCCCGGCCGCGGCCGGACCGGCTCGAATCCCCCCGGTCCCGGCAGCAGCCGGAGCCGCTCGCCGTTCGGGCTCCCGGCACCCTACGGATCCGGCGACTCGTTCGCCGGCGGCGGGGGGAGGCAGTGGAGGCGGTGCGGGGAGAAGCGGCAGCGGAGGCGGAGGGGGGGCGGGGGGGACGATAGTGGCGGGGGGCGGGGGGTGCTCGAAGGCAGCCGGCAGCCGGTTCGGTGAACATTCGCCGGGGCGGGGGGGGCGACCTGTCCGTGCCCGGGGCAGCCCCGGGAAGCCGGCAGCCAGCACGGGGTCCCGGCAGCACCTGTTCCCTGCCCTGGGACTTGCCGTGCCCGGCGGCCGGTTGCCGGGTGGGGGGAGCGATGAGAGGCGGGGCGCAGCGGCCGGGGCAGCGCCGGGCCGCAGCGGGGGGCTGGGCGGGTGGGGTAGGCGTCGAGCGGCAAGCCCTCGGCTGCAGCGAATGTTCGGCGGTGCGGGGCGGGGGGGGGACGGGACGACACGTTGGGGGCGCCGAGTCCGAGCCACCCCCGGCCCCAGGGGCGGCCGGAGGGGGAGGCCGGTGCCTGGCCCTGGGAGCTGCTGGGCGCCGGATGGCCGAGGGTGCGTCAGAAGCCGCCCGAGCGGTCGAGCAGGTCCTCCAGAAAGGCCTAGGGTGGCTTCGAGGGCCCCGGGAGCAGTCGAGGGAGGCCTCCAGGCAGGTCTGGAGTGGATGGGAGGCCTTCCAAAGCAGACAAGGGAGCCTGCAGAGCGTGCGGGGGAGGCTTCTGGTGCGGCCTGGGGTGGGACGGAAGCCTGCAGAGCGTGCGGGGGAGGCTTCTGGTGCGGCCTGGGGTGGCTGAGAAGCCTGCAGAGCGTGCGGGAGAGGCTTCTGTTGGGGCCTGGGGTGGCTGAGAAGCCTGCAGAGCGTGCGGGGGAGGCTTCTGCTGCGGCCTGGGGTGGCTGAGAAGCCTGCAGAGCGTGCGGGGGAGGCTTCTGCTGCGGCCTGGGGTGGCTGAGAAGCCTGCAGAGCGTGCGGGGGAGGCTTCTGCTGCGGCCTGGGGTGGCTGAGAAGCCTGCAGAGCGTGCGGGGGAGGCTTCTGGTGCGGCCTGGGGTGGGACGGAAGCCTGCAGAGCGTGCGGGGGAGGCTTCTGGTGCGGCCTGGGGTGGGACGGAAGCCTGCAGAGCGTGCGGGGGAGGCTTCTGGTGCGGCCTGGGGTGGGTCGGAAGCCTGCAGAGCGTGCGGGAGAGGCTTCTGCTGCGGCCTGGGGTGGGTCGGAAGCCTGCAGAGCGTGCGGGAGAGGCTTCTGTTGGGGCCTGGGGTGGCTGAGAAGCCTGCAGAGCGTGCGGGGGAGGCTTCTGCTGCGGCCTGGGGTGGCTGAGAAGCCTGCAGAGCGTGCGGGGGAGGCTTCTGCTGCGGCCTGGGGTGGCTGAGAAGCCTGCAGAGCGTGCGGGGGAGGCTTCTGGTGCGGCCTGGGGTGGCTGAGAAGCCTGCAGAGCGTGCGGGGGAGGCTTCTGGTGCGGCCTGGGGTGGGACGGAAGCCTGCAGAGCGTGCGGGGGAGGCTTCTGGTGCGGCCTGGGGTGGGTCGGAAGCCTGCAGAGCGTGCGGGAGAGGCTTCTGTTGGGGCCTGGGGTGGCTGAGAAGCCTGCAGAGCGTGCGGGGGAGGCTTCTGCTGCGGCCTGGGGTGGCTGAGAAGCCTGCAGAGCGTGCGGGGGAGGCTTCTGCTGCGGCCTGGGGTGGCTGAGAAGCCTGCAGAGCGTGCGGGGGAGGCTTCTGCTGCGGCCTGGGGTGGCTGAGAAGCCTGCAGAGCGTGCGGGGGAGGCTTCTGGTGCGGCCTGGGGTGGCTGAGAAGCCTGCAGAGCGTGCGGGGGAGGCTTCTGGTGCGGCCTGGGGTGGCTGAGAAGCCTGCAGAGCGTGCGGGGGAGGCTTCTGGTGCGGCCTGGGGTGGGACGGAAGCCTGCAGAGCATGCGGGGGAGGCTTCTGGTGCGGCCTGGGGTGGGACGGAAGCCTGCAGAGCGTGCGGGGGAGGCTTCTGGTGCGGCCTGGGGTGGGTCGGAAGCCTGCAGAGCGTGCGGGAGAGGCTTCTGCTGCGGCCTGGGGTGGGTGGGAAGCCTGCAGAGCGTGCGGGGGAGGCTTCTGGTGCGGCCTGGGGTGGCTGAGAAGCCTGAAGAGCGTGCGGGGGAGGCTTCTGGTGCGGCCTGGGGTGGCTGAGAAGCCTGAAGAGCGTGCGGGAGAGGCTTCTGGTGCGGCCTGGGGTGGCTGAGAAGCCTGCAGAGCGTGCGGGGGAGGCTTCTGGTGCGGCCTGGGGTGGCTGAGAAGCCTGAAGAGCGTGCGGGAGAGGCTTCTGCTGCGGCCTGGGGTGGCTGAGAAGCCTGCAGGGCGTGCGGGAGAGGCTTCTGCTGCGGCCTGGGGTGGCTGAGAAGCCTGCAGAGCGTGCGGGAGAGGCTTCTGGTGCGGCCTGGGGTGGGTCGGAAGCCTGCAGAGCGTGCGGGAGAGGCTTCTGCTGCGGCCTGGGGTGGGTCGGAAGCCTGCAGAGCGTGCGGGGGAGGCTTCTGCTGCGGCCTGGGGTCTCTGGGTGGCCTCTAGAGAGGTGCAAAAGACCCTCTGGGTTGGGCTGGGGTGGCTCTTGGACCCCTGCCACACAGTGGAGAGCGGCCTCCGGCCCGCCACCTGTGTCCCTGTGTGCCTGAGTGCCTGTGTCCCTGTGTCCCTGTGTCCCTGAGTGCCTGAGTGCCTGAGTGCCTGTGTCCCTGTGTCCCTGTGTCCCTGTGTCCCTGTGTGCCTGAGTGCCTGTGTCCCTGTGTCCCTGTGTCCCTGTGTCCCTGAGTGCCTGAGTGCCTGAGTGCCTGTGTCCCTGTGTCCTTGTGTCCCTGTGTCCCTGTGTCCCTGTGTGCCTGAGTGCCTGTGTCCCTGTGTCCCTGTCTGTGTACCTGTGTGCGAGAGTGTCCGGCACGCCACCCAGCGGCGGCGGGCAAGCAGGTAGGCGGGTGGGCGGGCCGGCGAGGGCCAGTGTGAGTTTGGGGGGTGGGAGGGGAGGCGGCAGCTGGAAGCGTCAGAGGAGGGGGCGTGGCTCCGGCTGGCCCCGGGAGCAGGTTCCCGGGACCGGGACCGGCTGGACCCGGCGAGTGGTTGATCCCGGGGCGGGGGGCAGAGGCGGCGGGAAGCGGCAGCTGCGTGTGCGGCGGGGGGGTGGAGGGCGAACCGCGGCGGGAAGCGGATGCTTCAGAGCAGGTTACGGGGGCGGGGACGGACGACACCACCTGTCCCCGCCCCGGGACGGGCTGGACCCGGCGCCCTGGACCCGGCGCCGTGTACCCGCCGCCGCCCCCGCCGCCGCCCCCCTCCGCCACCCCGGGACCCCGACGTTTTTTGGCGCCCGCGCCTTTTTTTGCTCCCCGCCTGCCCGCGCTGCCCCGGGCCCTCCCCCGGGGCGGGGCGGGAGGGAGGGAGGGACGGACGGACGGGTAGCCGGGGATCTCCGAGCGCGCGCCACCAGACCGAGGCGGGTCCCGGCGGCGGCGGCGGCGGCGG
>NW_027142886.1:90000-92500 GCF_026170545.1 Melanerpes formicivorus
TCCTCACTAAGCATCTTACAAATATAATTATGTCTGCTAATTCTGGCCTCCTGAACAGCAGGACAGTACCCAATTATATGAGCAGCTGACTCATTTTCAGCCTGGCAGTGACGGCATTTTGTATTTTGGTCCTGATTTCTACCCCTCGCTAAGAACTCTCTAGTTGGATATACATTTGCTCTCAATTGTAAAGCTGTTATTAATTTTCTATAAGGGATGTTCTTGTAATTCACAAGCCAATTGTTACTGGTGGAATCATTCTCAAAGTTTGCAGTTCCTATGCCCTGGGACATCAATGCTGTCCATTTTGTGAACTCATTTTTCCTCCAATTGCAAGGTTTGGGAAAGATTTTCTTTGGGGCGGGTTTTTCCCATTCAGATAATTCCTCCCGTCCCCCATATTCAGTTACCATTATTGTCTGGGGGTTATATATTGATGGTATTTTCTCTTTGTCTCCCCCTGCTGATATCCACAATTTTTCATAATCTTTATCAATATCATTATTTTTAACTACAGTTTTAACTGCTTCATCTGATGAATTTGCCAATCTGTGTAATCGTCTAGCTTGGATACTAGGGATTAACCCAGCCAATCGGGCTAAGCCTAAGCCTCCATCTTTAGTGCTGGAATACAAGATGCCATCACAGGTACAAACTGGGAGATGTAACCATTTTTTCACCCTATTTCGAATTGTTAAATCCATTTCTTCCAGATAGGTGGCTTTTACATTTGCCTGGTCTGCTAAGTAGATCAATCTAGGCACTGTGTACACTTTTAACATGTCCAATTTTTGAAATGGTTTTAAAGGGGCTCTTTCGATGCGATTGAGCCAAACTTCTAATTTATTTTGTAATTCGGGCTTAACTATCCCCACCCAAGGGTCGATTTGCAAGCCAAGATATTTCTCTGACTGACCCGGGTGGATCATGTTTAAAGGGGTACCGCTGATAAGCCATGGAGGACAGTCATTGATGGTATAAGAGTCCTTAGTTGGTTGAATAAAGAAACCATGGCACTTTTCCCCCTGCGTTTTTAATCCAGTTAAGTCACAAAATGCTTCTAGAATTTCAATATTTTTCTCCATTCCTGATTGGGACTTACTCAGCAGGACCAGGTCGTCTGCAAAAGCCAGAGCTGTTAATTTGCCATTCCCGTGTTGGAACCCCTCCCCACACTCTTCTAATTTACATAACAGAGGGTCAATGCACAGGTTAAAGAGGAGTGGTGACATGGGATCGCCCTGTTTCACACCAGTTTTGATTCCTATTGACTCAGACTCTCCTTCTTTAGTTTTGATTCTGGTGTGGATGTTTTGATAGAAGTCCTTAATTAATGCTATTATGTGGTCATCCAGGCCCTTTTGCTTTAGCACCGCCAGGATGTGGGTGTGGCTCACTGAATCAAAGGCTTTGGCCAAATCGACAAAGACAACCCCCAGGGGTTTCTTTTGTTTCTTTGCATTCCTAATTAATAGCTGTAATAGTTTTAAGTTCTCAGCACAGCCAGAAGATTGAGTGAAGCCTCTCTGCCTGGGGTTAATGGGACACGCCTTTGCCAACCTCGCAGTTAAGATTCTTGAATAGAGTCTCAGGATGATGGAACCAATAGTAATTGGCCGCCAGTTATTAATATCATTTTGGCGTTCGGGCGCTGATGATTTAGGTATTAGGATTGTTCGGCATCCCCTTATTACATCTGGAATTTTGCCACTTAACAGCCAGAGATTAAATAGTTCTTTGATCTCCTCACAATTTGGATCCATTTTAAGCAGGGCCTTCAGGGTGATCCCATCAGGGCCTGGTGCCGATTTTTTATTCATGTCTTTGATATTCTTAAGGATCTCTTTCTCTGTAATCAATTCCTTAAAAGCCGAATTATCCGCCCGCCCCACAGACTGGAATGCTCCAAGTCCTTGAAATAAGTTCTGAGACTCCCACCTAGATCTGAAGGTGTTACTGACCTCTTCCAGGGGGATGGCACATTGCGCAGAGTCTTTTTCATCCAGAATCATATTCGCTAACTTCCCTCGATCTAAGCGGAAGAGGCGTTGGAATCGGAGAAATTCTCCACGCTTTCTGGCTCTTTTTCTCATCCACTCCTTTTGAGGTTTCTTCTGCTGAGGTTTACGTTGGCTCTTTTTTGGCGCTTTCTGTTCAATTGATTTCTCAAACAAATACAAATATTGGTCCTGAGCTACCTCATTGAGTAATTTTAATGAGTCTGTATTGCCTTCAATTATTTGTTTATATGTATTATTAAGGATGGGCAGCTTCCCTGATGTCATCTTTTCATTAATAGTCTTTTTATAGTGGGCTAGCAGCTCCCTTTCACCAGAAGATGGAATCACAGTCCTCTCCTCTTTTAACCTGTTCTTGCTCTCTTGTGTTTTCTCTCTTTCTGGCACCACAGTTTCTCTTAATAGTCTTCTCTTTTCACTGATCTGTTTTGCTGTTTTAGTTGTTAATTTTTCAGCAATCAATTTGTTAATATTTTTCCTCC
>NW_027142886.1:102500-112500 GCF_026170545.1 Melanerpes formicivorus
CCTCGGGGACCCCACCCGGGCAGGTGAGGCCTCACGCGCGGCGCCGCTTTTAGCCCCTTTTAACTTTCGCGACGCCGCCGCCTCGCTCTCGGCTCGGCCAACCCCCGCCACACGCAGCTGCTCGCGGCCGGCACCCGCGGGTACCCGGAACCGAGGACGACACCGGCGCCTCACGCGTTTTAGGACACCTGAAAACTCACGGGGCCACGCAGCAGTCACAAAGCCGGTTGCGGTAGACCGGTCCCCGAACCCTGCCCCAGCGCCGGGGGGGAGGTGGAAAGGGGAGGATGCGGCAAGGCACGCGCCGGGCCGCTAACGCCACGGCTCCCCCCCGCTCGAGCCGCTCGGGGCTGGGGGAACGAGGACGACACCTCACACGCGACGGGAAGCGAAGTGGAAAGGAAGACCGCCCTTGCCCTGCCGGCCGGGGGCCCTTTCCGACGCGACCCGAAAGGCCTCATCGATCAACAAGGACAGAAGGAAAGGAAGCCAGCGGAGGCCCCACGGCCTCGCTCTTCTGGGACAGACACAGCCACGCGCACCCGCCACCGCCCTCGGGAGCAGCCAGCAGGCACGGGGCTCGGCGTGCGGGCAACACGCCGGAGGAGCAAACGGGGCGCCCTCCAGAGATGGGGGGGGGGCAAGCTGCACCGGGCCGCACCGGCTCACAGGGCACCTCTGCCTCCCCGAAATGTGGGCTTGCATTTTCCCTCAAGCTGCACCGAGTTACATCTCCATCACGGGGCGCCCCTCTGGAGCCAGGAGGAAGCCGTGCTGGGGCACCGGCTTGCCCTCCTCCCCCCATGCCGGGCTCCATAGCGTACGAGTGGCCAGTCACCGCCGCTGGCTTTTCCCTTAGATGCCGTGCCCCCGCGGGCTGCGGCTTTGGCCATGGGGGGGAACCCCCGTGAAGAGGGTCCAGTGCTGGGAACTCTCTCTGCCCCTTACCGGGCTCTCTCTCGCCGTGCCTGGACGGGCTTGCTTTCCATTCTTGGTGGGACCGACGCCGGCACCACATCTCCCCGGCTTTCTCTGCCCCCGTGCCCCACCGGGCAAACTTCGCTTCGGGGGTTCCACACTTCGGCAGTGGCCGGCGCCAGCCACTCGTCAACTTTTTTTCTTTTCCCCGCTTTCGTTGCCGAGCCCGGGCTGGGCTCCGGCTCACGGACGAGCGAAACCCATCCAACACCGCTGAGGGTGCGCCAGCGGCCGCTCCAAACCGCCGCGCCTTTGTTCGGCCCCGCGGGTCCCCTCTCTGACCCGGGCGAAAGCCACCGAGAAGCCAGACGGACCCCTGCCCAGCCGCCTGGCGGGTGGCTTGGAGCAGCCGCTCGGCAGCGCTGCCCTGGGAGTGCTCGGCGTCGCTTGTTCCCTCATATACGGAACTGG
Organism: Melanerpes formicivorus; assembly: GCF_026170545.1. NCBI lineage: Eukaryota > Metazoa > Chordata > Aves > Piciformes > Picidae > Melanerpes > Melanerpes formicivorus. Next base: position 103,890 of record NW_027142886.1, read on the forward strand.
AGGGCCGTCAGCTCCGCGAGCGCACAACCAGCCGACCTCCGCCCAGCGGCAGGTCGCAGAAATCACGCCGGCTTGTACGATGACGTAGGCGGAGGCAGAGCGCAACAGCGACCCCTTGGCGACAAGCGCGATCTCCGCGGAGAGCACGTCTACTCGCCGAGGGAGAGCACGTCTACTCGCCGAGGGAGAGCACGTCTACTCGCCCAGGGAGAGCACGTCTACTCGCCCAGGGAGAGCACGTCTACTCGCCCAGGGAGAGCACGTCTACTCGCCCAGGGAGAGCACGTCTACTCGCCCAGGGAGAGCACGTCTACTCGCCCAGGGAGAGCACGTCTACTCGCCCAGGGAGAGCACGTCTACTCGCCCAGGGAGAGCACGTCTACTCGCCCAGGGAGAGCACGTCTACTCGCCCAGGGAGAGCACGTCTACTCGCCGAGGGAGAGCACGTCTACTCGCCCAGGGAGAGCACGTCTACTCGCCCAGGGAGAGCACGTCTACTCGCCCAGGGAGAGCACGTCTACTCGCCGAGGGAGAGCACGTCTACTCGCCGAGGGAGAGCACGTCTACTCGCCGAGGGAGAGCACGTCTACTCGCCGAGGGAGAGCACGTCTACTCGCCGAGGGAGAGCACGTCTACCTCCCGCCTGAGGGAGAGCACGGGGGGGGGGGGGACAAAGACAGGCGGCAGCAGCTTCGGTGAACGTCACCCGGGAGGCGACCGGGGCTGTCCCGGGGCAGTCCCGGGAAGCCGGCGTCCGACACAGGGAACCGTCAGCTGCCGGACCGGGGCGAATCCCCGCGGCCACGGCAGGGGTGGGGGCTCGAAGACAGCCGGCAGCCGCTTCGGTGAACGTCACCCGGGAGGAGACTGGGGCCCTCCCGGGACCGTCCCGGGAAGACGACGTTCGGCACGAGATCCCGGCCGCGGCCGGACCGGCTCGAAGCCTCGCGGTCCCGGCAGCAGCCGGAGCCGCTCGCCGCCTCGGGCTCCCGGCCCCCTACAGATCCGGCGACTCGTTCGCGGGCGGCGGGGGGAGGCAGTGGAGGGGGTGCGGGGAGAAGCGGCAGCGGAGGCGGAGGGGGGGGGGGCTCGAAGACAGCCGGCAGCCGCTTCGGTGAACGTCACCCAGGAGGCGATCGGGGCCGTCCCGGGGCCGTCCCGGGATGCCGGCTTCCGGCACGGGGGTCCCGGCCGCGGCCGGACCGGCTCGTATCCCCGCGGCTCCGGCAGGGGGGGGGGGGGCTCGAAGACAGCCGGCAGTCGCCTCGGTGAACGTCACCCGGCCGGCGACCGCGGCCGTTCCGGGGCCGTCCCGGGAAGCCTGCGACAGGCACGGGGTCCCAGCCGCGGCCGGACCGACTCGAAGCCCCGCGGCCCCGGCACGGGGGAGGCCCAAAGACTGGCGGCAGCCGCTTCGCTGAACGTCACCCGGCCGGCGACCGGGGCCGTCCCGGGGCCGTCCCGGGATGCCGGCATCCGGCACGGGGTCCCGGCCGCGGCCGGAGCGGCTCGAATCCCCGCGGTCCCGGCAGCAGCCGGAGCCGCTCGCCGTTCGGGCTCCCGGCACCCTACGGATCCGGCGACTCGTTCGCCGGCGGCGGGGGGAGGCAGTGAAGGAGGTGCGGGCAGAAGCGGCAGCGGAGGCGGAGGGGGGGGGGGGCTCGAAGACAGCCGGCAGCCGCTTCGGAGAACGTCACCCGGCCGGCGACCGCGGCCGTTCCGGGGCCGTCCCGGGAAGCCTGCGACAGGCACGGGGTCCCGGCCTCGGCCGGACCCGCACTGGGTGCCGCCGCCTCGGGCTCTCGGGACGGTATGGATCCGCCGACTCGTTCGCCGGCGGCGGGGGGAGGCAGTGGAGGGGGTGCGGGGAGAAGCGGCAGCGGAGGCGGAGGGGGGGGGGGGCTCGAAGACAGCCGGCAGCCGCTTCGGTGAACGTCACCCGGCCGGCGACCGGGGCCGTCCCGGGGCCGTCCGGGGATGCCGGCTTCCGGCACGGGGGTCCCGGCCGCGGCCGGAGCGGCTCGAATCCCCGCGGTCCCGGCAGCAGCCGGAGCCGCTCGCCGTTCGGGCTCCCGGCACCCTACAGATCCGGCGACTCGTTCGCGGGCGGCGGGGGGAGGCAGTGGAGGGGGTGCGGGCAGAAGCGGCCGCGGAGGCGGAGGGGGGGGGGGGGCTCGAAGACAGCCGGCAGCCGCTTCGGTGAACGTCACCCGGGAGGCGACCGGGACCGGCCCGGGAAGCCATCGTCCGGCCCCGGATCCCGGCCGCGGCCGGACCGGCTCGAAGCCCCGCGGCCCCGGCACGGGGGAGGCCCAAAGACTGGCGGCAGCCGCTTCGCTGAACGTCACCCGGCCGGCGACCGGGGCCGTCCCGGGGCCGTCCCGGGATGCCGGCTTCCGGCACGGGGTCCCGGCCGCGGCCGGACCGGCTCGAATCCCCGCGGTCCCGGCAGCAGCCGGAGCCGCTCGCCGTTCGGGCTCCCGGCACCCTACGGATCCGCCGACTCGTTCGCCGGCGGCGGGGGGAGGCAGTGGAGGGGGTGCGGGCAGAAGCGGCAGCGGAGGCGGAGGGGGGGGGGGCTCGAAGACAGCCGGCAGCCGCTTCGGTGAACGTCACCCGGCCGGCGACCGGGGCCGTCCCGGGGCCGTCCGGGGATGCCGGCTTCCGGCACGGGGGTCCCGGCCGCGGCCGGAGCGGCTCGAATCCCCGCGGTCCCGGCAGCAGCCGGAGCCGCTCGCCGTTCGGGCTCCCGGCACCCTACAGATCCGGCGACTCGTTCGCCGGCGGCGGGGGGAGGCAGTGGAGGGGGTGCGGGGAGAAGCGGCAGCGGAGGCGGAGGGGGGGGGGGGGCTCGAAGACAGCCGGCAGCCGCTTCGGTGAACGTCACCCGGCCGGCGACCGGGGCCGTCCCGGGGCCGTCCGGGGATGCCGGCTTCCGGCACGGGGTCCCGGCCGCGGCCGGAGCGGCTCGAATCCCCGCGGTCCCGGCAGCAGCCGGAGCCGCTCGCCGTTCGGGCTCCCGGCACCCTACAGATCCGGCGACTCGTTCGCCGGCGGCGGGGGGAGGCAGTGGAGGGGGTGCGGGGAGAAGCGGCAGCGGAGGCGGAGGGGGGGGGGGGGCTCGAAGACAGCCGGCAGCCGCTTCGGTGAACGTCACCCGGGAGGCGACCGGGACCGGCCCGGGAAGCCATCGTCCGGCCCGGGATCCCGGCCGCGGCCGGACCGGCTCGAATCCCCGCGGCCCCGGCACGGGGGAGGCCCAAAGACTGGCGGCAGCCGCTTCGCTGAACGTCACCCGGCCGGCGACCGGGGCCGTCCCGGGGCCGTCCCGGGATGCCGGCTTCCGGCACGGGGTCCCGGCCGCGGCCGGACCGGCTCGAATCCCCCCGGTCCCGGCAGCAGCCGGAGCCGCTCGCCGTTCGGGCTCCCGGCACCCTACGGATCCGGCGACTCGTTCGCCGGCGGCGGGGGGAGGCAGTGGAGGCGGTGCGGGGAGAAGCGGCAGCGGAGGCGGAGGGGGGGCGGGGGGGACGATAGTGGCGGGGGGCGGGGGGTGCTCGAAGGCAGCCGGCAGCCGGTTCGGTGAACATTCGCCGGGGCGGGGGGGCGACCTGTCCGTGCCCGGGGCAGCCCCGGGAAGCCGGCAGCCAGCACGGGGTCCCGGCAGCACCTGTTCCCTGCCCTGGGACTTGCCGTGCCCGGCGGCCGGTTGCCGGGTGGGGGGAGCGATGAGAGGCGGGGCGCAGCGGCCGGGGCAGCGCCGGGCCGCAGCGGGGGGCTGGGCGGGTGGGGTAGGCGTCGAGCGGCAAGCCCTCGGCTGCAGCGAATGTTCGGCGGTGCGGGGCGGGGGGGGGACGGGACGACACGTTGGGGGCGCCGAGTCCGAGCCACCCCCGGCCCCAGGGGCGGCCGGAGGGGGAGGCCGGTGCCTGGCCCTGGGAGCTGCTGGGCGCCGGATGGCCGAGGGTGCGTCAGAAGCCGCCCGAGCGGTCGAGCAGGTCCTCCAGAAAGGCCTAGGGTGGCTTCGAGGGCCCCGGGAGCAGTCGAGGGAGGCCTCCAGGCAGGTCTGGAGTGGATGGGAGGCCTTCCAAAGCAGACAAGGGAGCCTGCAGAGCGTGCGGGGGAGGCTTCTGGTGCGGCCTGGGGTGGGACGGAAGCCTGCAGAGCGTGCGGGGGAGGCTTCTGGTGCGGCCTGGGGTGGCTGAGAAGCCTGCAGAGCGTGCGGGAGAGGCTTCTGTTGGGGCCTGGGGTGGCTGAGAAGCCTGCAGAGCGTGCGGGGGAGGCTTCTGCTGCGGCCTGGGGTGGCTGAGAAGCCTGCAGAGCGTGCGGGGGAGGCTTCTGCTGCGGCCTGGGGTGGCTGAGAAGCCTGCAGAGCGTGCGGGGGAGGCTTCTGCTGCGGCCTGGGGTGGCTGAGAAGCCTGCAGAGCGTGCGGGGGAGGCTTCTGCTGCGGCCTGGGGTGGGACGGAAGCCTGCAGAGCGTGCGGGGGAGGCTTCTGGTGCGGCCTGGGGTGGGACGGAAGCCTGCAGAGCGTGCGGGGGAGGCTTCTGGTGCGGCCTGGGGTGGGTCGGAAGCCTGCAGAGCGTGCGGGAGAGGCTTCTGCTGCGGCCTGGGGTGGGTCGGAAGCCTGCAGAGCGTGCGGGAGAGGCTTCTGTTGGGGCCTGGGGTGGCTGAGAAGCCTGCAGAGCGTGCGGGGGAGGCTTCTGCTGCGGCCTGGGGTGGCTGAGAAGCCTGCAGAGCGTGCGGGAGAGGCTTCTGTTGGGGCCTGGGGTGGCTGAGAAGCCTGCAGAGCGTGCGGGGGAGGCTTCTGCTGCGGCCTGGGGTGGCTGAGAAGCCTGCAGAGCGTGCGGGGGAGGCTTCTGGTGCGGCCTGGGGTGGCTGAGAAGCCTGCAGAGCGTGCGGGGGAGGCTTCTGGTGCGGCCTGGGGTGGGACGGAAGCCTGCAGAGCGTGCGGGGGAGGCTTCTGGTGCGGCCTGGGGTGGGTCGGAAGCCTGCAGAGCGTGCGGGAGAGGCTTCTGTTGGGGCCTGGGGTGGCTGAGAAGCCTGCAGAGCGTGCGGGGGAGGCTTCTGCTGCGGCCTGGGGTGGCTGAGAAGCCTGCAGAGCGTGCGGGGGAGGCTTCTGCTGCGGCCTGGGGTGGCTGAGAAGCCTGCAGAGCGTGCGGGGGAGGCTTCTGCTGCGGCCTGGGGTGGCTGAGAAGCCTGCAGAGCGTGCGGGGGAGGCTTCTGGTGCGGCCTGGGGTGGCTGAGAAGCCTGCAGAGCGTGCGGGGGAGGCTTCTGGTGCGGCCTGGGGTGGCTGAGAAGCCTGCAGAGCGTGCGGGGGAGGCTTCTGGTGCGGCCTGGGGTGGGACGGAAGCCTGCAGAGCATGCGGGGGAGGCTTCTGGTGCGGCCTGGGGTGGGACGGAAGCCTGCAGAGCGTGCGGGGGAGGCTTCTGGTGCGGCCTGGGGTGGGTCGGAAGCCTGCAGAGCGTGCGGGAGAGGCTTCTGCTGCGGCCTGGGGTGGGTGGGAAGCCTGCAGAGCGTGCGGGGGAGGCTTCTGGTGCGGCCTGGGGTGGCTGAGAAGCCTGAAGAGCGTGCGGGGGAGGCTTCTGGTGCGGCCTGGGGTGGCTGAGAAGCCTGAAGAGCGTGCGGGAGAGGCTTCTGGTGCGGCCTGGGGTGGCTGAGAAGCCTGCAGAGCGTGCGGGGGAGGCTTCTGGTGCGGCCTGGGGTGGCTGAGAAGCCTGCAGGGCGTGCGGGAGAGGCTTCTGCTGCGGCCTGGGGTGGCTGAGAAGCCTGCAGAGCGTGCGGGAGAGGCTTCTGGTGCGGCCTGGGGTGGGTCGGAAGCCTGCAGAGCGTGCGGGAGAGGCTTCTGGTGCGGCCTGGGGTGGGTCGGAAGCCTGCAGAGCGTGCGGGAGAGGCTTCTGCTGCGGCCTGGGGTGGGTCGGAAGCCTGCAGAGCGTGCGGGGGAGGCTTCTGCTGCGGCCTGGGGTCTCTGGGTGGCCTCTAGAGAGGTGCAAAAGACCCTCTGGGTTGGGCTGGGGTGGCTCTTGGACCCCTGCCACACAGTGGAGAGCGGCCTCCGGCCCGCCACCTGTGTCCCTGTGTGCCTGAGTGCCTGTGTCCCTGTGTCCCTGTGTCCCTGAGTGCCTGAGTGCCTGAGTGCCTGTGTCCCTGTGTCCCTGTGTCCCTGTGTCCCTGTGTGCCTGAGTGCCTGTGTCCCTGTGTCCCTGTGTCCCTGTGTCCCTGAGTGCCTGAGTGCCTGAGTGCCTGTGTCCCTGTGTCCTTGTGTCCCTGTGTCCCTGTGTCCCTGTGTGCCTGAGTGCCTGTGTCCCTGTGTCCCTGTCTGTGTACCTGTGTGCGAGAGTGTCCGGCACGCCACCCAGCGGCGGCGGGCAAGCAGGTAGGCGGGTGGGCGGGCCGGCGAGGGCCAGTGTGAGTTTGGGGGGTGGGAGGGGAGGCGGCAGCTGGAAGCGTCAGAGGAGGGGGCGTGGCTCCGGCTGGCCCCGGGAGCAGGTTCCCGGGACCGGGACCGGCTGGACCCGGCGAGTGGTTGATCCCGGGGCGGGGGGCAGAGGCGGCGGGAAGCGGCAGCTGCGTGTGCGGCGGGGGGGTGGAGGGCGAACCGCGGCGGGAAGCGGATGCTTCAGAGCAGGTTACGGGGGCGGGGACGGACGACACCACCTGTCCCCGCCCCGGGACGGGCTGGACCCGGCGCCCTGGACCCGGCGCCGTGTACCCGCCGCCGCCCCCGCCGCCGCCCCCCTCCGCCACCCCGGGACCCCGACGTTTTTTGGCGCCCGCGCCTTTTTTTGCTCCCCGCCTGCCCGCGCTGCCCCGGGCCCTCCCCCGGGGCGGGGCGGGAGGGAGGGAGGGACGGACGGACGGGTAGCCGGGGATCTCCGAGCGCGCGCCACCAGACCGAGGCGGGGTCCCGGCGGCGGCGGCGGCGGCGGCGGCGGCGGCGGCGGCAGCAGCAAGCGACGGCGGGGGGGGCAGGCTAGGGAGAGAGGGGGAGCGGCATGCGGTAGGGCTGGGGGGTTTGTTTCGGGGGGGAGGGGTGGGGGGGGGGTGGCAGCGGTCAGCGAGAGCGGGGAGAGGGGGAGCGGCATGCGGTAGGGCTGGGGTGTTTTTGGGGTGGGGGCGTTGGGGGGATTAGCGGGCGGGCGGGCAGCCCAGCCAAGCGGCAAGCCGGGGGGCGGGCGAGGGCGGCTTTAGGGCCGGAGGAGCGGAGCGCAACCTCCCCCGTGCAGGCTACAGCGTGGAGAGCAGCAAGTTTTTGGGGACGGGGGACGACGGACGGGAGGGGCAGCGGCGAGAGGCTAGCTGCGGCAAGGGGCACCGGCACGGCCGCCCTAACAGCGCCGCCTCGGTCGCAGGGGTTAGAGAGCAGCCGGGCAGCCCGCGTCGCGATCCCCCCTCCAGGGGACAATGTGGGAAGGGGAAGCCGCGGCGGCTTTGGCGGGGGGTGCCCAGCTGCTAGCGGCTTCGGGGGGCAGTTAGCGGCGGCGGGGCGGGGGGAGATGGGTCGCGGCAGCGGCAAGAGATAACGGCGGGCGGGGGGGCTCCGTGCAAAGCGGTAACGGGAGCCGGGGGGTGTGGGGAGCTGGGGGTGGCAGCAGCGGCAAGAGGCAACGTCGGGAGGGGGGGCTCCGCGCAAACCGGTAACGGGGGCCGGGGGGTGTGGGGGGGGCGGTGGCGGCCGCGGCAAGAGGCAACGGCAGGCGGGGGGGCTCCGCGCAAACCGGCAGCGGGGGGGGGGGGCGGGGGTAGCGGCAAGAGGCAACGGCGGGAAGGGGGGGCTCCGCGCAAACCGCTAACGGGAGCCGGGGGGGTGTGGGGAGCTGGGGGGTGGCAGCAGCGGCAAGAGGCAACGTCGGGAGGGGGGGGCTCCGCGCAAACCGGTAACGGGGGCCGGGGGGTGTGGGGGGGGCGGTGGCGGCCGCGGCAAGAGGCAACGGCAGGCGGGGGGGCTCCGCGCAAACCGGCAGCGGGGGGGGGCGGGGGTAACGGCAAGAGGCAACGGCGGGAAGGGGGGGCTCCGCGCAAACCGGCAGCGGGGGGGGGGCGGGGGTAGCGGCAAGAGGCAACGGCGGGAAGGGGGGGCTCCGCGCAAACCGGCAGCGGGGGGGGGGGCGGGGGTAGCGGCAAGAGGCAACGGCGGGAAGGGGGGGCTCCGCGCAAACCGGCAGCGGGGGGGGGGCGGGGGTAGCGGCAAGAGGCAACGGCGGGAAGGGGGGGCTCCGCGCAAACCGGCAGCGGGTGGGGGCGGGGGGTAGCGGCAAGAGGCAACGGCGGGAAGGGGGGGCTCCGCGCAAACCGGCAGCGGGGGGGGGGCGGGGGTAGCGGCAAGAGGCAACGGCGGGAAGGGGGGGCTCCGCGCAAACCGGCAGCGGGGGCGGGGGGGGAGGCGGTCAGGAGCGGGGGGAGATTTCTAGAGATGCCGGCAGACCTTCTCCCCGGAGAACAGCGCTGTTGAAGAAAAGACTGCTTCAGAACACAACCTTTAATGAAAGACGCTCGATGAAAACAACACTTAATAAAAGAAGGTTTCATGCCGACTGCCTCTCTTCATTTACGCCGCCGCGGGGGGGGGGGGGTGGGGGGGGGGGGGGGGGGGGGGGGGTTGGGGGCCGG